>NC_058033.1:12546544-12801544 GCF_019176455.1 Solea senegalensis
AGCATCAAAACCAGCCCCCCATCAGAACTCAAAATAGACAAACTGTCCCAAGTCCAACTGCATTTACTGTACTTTACTACAGTTATTTAACCAATGTCCTGCAAAGGCCTTTTCTAATTAGACTATGTCTTACCATAAATAAATGTTGTTCTGTTACCATGGAGACCAAGTCACTGATGCAGATTTTGCATTAATTTAACATGTTTTCATCCAGCCTGCCGACATGACATTCATTTAGTGTTTATATATAACTGTACACAGATGAGCCACAACATTAAAAGTGGTTGTATATGAACAGAAGGTATACAGTATATGCTAAAATAAGATATTAGTAATAACACCACAGTTAATGCAGTATGAAGTGGAAATGAGCTGGATATATTTTAAATTCATCTCAGCTACCTGTTGAAAATGATGCTTTATAGCAAAAAGAAAAATTTATTACGCTACAGTGTACAGAGTTCAGTTATGCAGAAAAAAATTCCCGCTGCTCAGATAATTATAATTACTTTCGTCTAGTTAACACAAAGATGGCTAAAAGCTCTTGAAAAGCGAGTATCATCATCCCCCATTCCCATCAAGGAACAATGTTTGGCAAAGAAAGAGCACTCCACTGATCTCTAATGCACTATATATTATGAACAGTAAAAACAATTCACAGCAAACATTTTGACACATTAAAGCAGGGAGTTTAGCAACTCCTCGTACTAAAAGGAATTAATTTAGTGAAGTAAGAAGTGTCATTTCCATAATACATTATCGGCAACAGACTTACTATCAGACTGCTGTAATAATTCTTCCTTTTTATGTTTCGTTGTAATATTTTGAAGTTTGTCTTTCATGGACAACTTCACGTGTTTTGTATCAGTGTCTGCGTTTTTCACATGTTCCAGAAAAACACAAGTGACTCTCATTCATTTTATGTACTCATGTTTACCGCATCACATTAATTGTACAGAATCAAAGGCCTTTGCCAGTTGTTTAAGGTTTTATTTAAATCATGGGTCAAAACAAAAAAGTGGCGATAGATGAAATATAAACAATGTTCTCTGTGTAATAATGTTCCCCTTTTAAATGTAATGTGTACCACTTGTGACAGGCCGCAGCCACAGGGACCAGAGCCCACTGTCAGCAAGTAAAAAGGGCAGGAAGTGATTTTTGCCCCATGGAGGAAAGTCAGAGGCCAGGGCCGCTGGTTCAGCTGCTGCAGCCGAGTATGTGCAAGGTCAGGAGAGTGTTCACAGAAAGAGAGAGGCTGAGCACAAAGAGCCAAGAGAGGAACACTCAGGGAGGCCAACGTGTGGAGAGAGGAAAAGAAGCGAGAGAAAAGAAAACACTGATGTAAAAATACATACAAGAGCTAAATGGCCAAGTGAACCATGTTGAGTTCTTATATTTACAGTGGCTGGTTGGGATTTTGATTAGTTAGATAACTTTTTTTTCCTCAGGGCTGTACGCAGTCAGGCAGGGAGAGATCACTGCATAGATGTTCATAAATCATATGTGTACTGGTGACGGCTACTCAAACACATTGCTCAGGCATGTGGAGAAGGAGGAAGTATGCTGGTTTGAGTCCACGGCGCGTCGCTCCATGTAGAACCAAGGTGTTTTCTGGCTCGTTGAGTTTGCATTGAAGGATGGTAATTGATTCTGGCAGAAGAGCCCAACGTATTAATGTAAACAAGTGCAATGCTGCTCATGTAGACTTTCGTTTATTACCTGATACGGCGATTAAAAGGTTCAGTGCCAGCCCAATCAGTGGACATTAATGAGATGGTCTCCAGATCTGAGTTTCAGCAGATCCAGTTCATATGATCACATCCAGACAACGTGCATCAGATGCAAGGAGGTGGCAGAAGAACTGACCAGCTGCAGGAATACTCATCTATGAAAACAAAAGTGGAACAAAAAACAAGAAAAGATGCAGCTTGAGACCCTAAAAACACAGACATGGAATGGTTCCTCCCAGTCACGACTCATACTGATCAAAGCAAGAAGCCAGGCAGGGTCTTTCATGTTGGGACCATCTTTTGTGCCCTTCCTGCTTTCAAGGCCAAAACATTTCTTTCTTCTGACTCGCGGCAGCACAGACAGATAATTTCTTCCGTTGCACCCTCCAACCAACAGTTAAGACCAAAAGTGTCATTGCAAATAATTACTTTCCTTTCTTCCGGTGTTGGCACGACTGAAATACCTTTAGTAACCCCACGTCTTTGCCAGAAAGACGGGACAAATCTGAGATCAATTAAGGGCCTTGACTCTTTTGGAAATTAGAACACAGAGAAAAACTTCCTCTATGTGACTCGCTGCTACAGAAGATTGCTTCCTTCACTTCACAGAGGGCTTCTTTTTTTTTCGGGCAGATGTTTCAATTTTACAAATTGTAATAAACACGTATTGACATCACCACATCTGAGAGAGTAAAACAGCAGAATTCCAAATGAATAATAAAAACTTTACTAACTCCGAGATGAAATTCATAAGGACGACATAATAGAGAGCTGAGGCAGCACTGTGCATGAGTGGAGAGCAGGATTCCGAGTCCTTTCTCTGGCATTTCAAATGATCTCAAGTCCATATGTCCTCTGCTCATCAGCCTCTATTAAGGCCTTTTAAGGGGCATGTGTGCGCTGACCTTCACCTCAATAGAAAGCAGCTGATTCAAAGTGTGTGCATGTGTAAGAGTGCATGTGTGTACTTGTATTTGTTACCTCTTCAGGACTTTTTCTGGCATAAGCACTGACTTTGTAGTCCTCATGGAGACCGAAACCTGGTCCTTGTGTAGCAGAACCTCATTTCTGAGGAACTGGTTAAGTTGACGGCTAAGATTTGAATTGTGGTTAGGGTTGGAGTTCCGGTTAGGCATTAAATGGTTATGGATAAAGGAACACTTCACCCATATTTTTTTTAAATATGCTTCCCCTTTTCAACTGAGTTTTAAAAAAATCTTTCCAATTTTGCGCTACCTAGGGCAAACGTCAGTTCAAGGTTTGAAACTACAACGCCAGTTCCGCACTTTTTAGACTCACCCATAGGGGAACGAGACTTCATTCCCAGAATGTAAACACAGTGTCTGCCATCTTTGCTGACACTTACGCTAACTGGCTCTTGCTCTGCAGAGTAAACTGAGAACGACAATGATCGAATGTAGAATGTACTTTTTAAACTGATATGGCTGCAAGGAAAAAGACCTGCATTTCGGTGAAAACTAGAAGCCGACGGGTCGCGGCGAGCATCGGCCGCGGGTGGCGAGTATTTTGTTTTGTATTTTTATATTTATTATATATTTAATTCCTCACTGGGATTTGTGTGTTTGCACAACTAGTGCTGTATGCTTCGAAGTGTAAGATGAGTACAGTGCATGCTGGGAGTTGTTGTCGTTCATATACATGAGCCAAAATTAAACTTTTCTGCCTTTCTCGGCCAAGAAGGCACTTGCTTCAAATATTATTTCGCATTTCTACTACATAGATGACCCAGTTTCAATAGACATTCATCTCTCCAACGGTGAAATGTGCCTCTAAGGTTAGGTATGATGCTTTGTTTAAGCTCTCTGAATGAACGGAGGACAATGCAGTGCATGCAAACCGGTGCATATGAGTGTATGTGTGTGTGAATGTTTAACATTTTCCATTCTTTGAAACACCTCTTATGCCACTACACACCCAGAGCACTGCCAAGGTCAGACTGCAACAATTCAAAGTCTGACTTAAGCCACTGTGATAGGGCCAGAGGCAAATCTGAGACATTCAGATTCATACCACACTCCTCATCAAAGCCTCCTCAAGCTGCCGAGCCAAAATAGAGCTGGACGCGCAGCTGCACTTCGTTGAGGAGCCGGGTCGATTTAATCTGTATTAAACATGATCTAATTTAAAGCTAATAAGGCCCTTGTGTGGTCGAAGTGCAGCACAACTTCAGACTATCGAACTGATAAGGAGAAGTGACCTCTGCTGGGAAAGAAAACATTCTGCAGGCTCTTCAAGGCCTGTCAGCTCCTCTCTGCACTCCGTGATAGGTCCTTAACCTGGCAGTTGCAGGTGCAAGCCTGTTTTCTCCGCTTGTCTTTTCAGATTTGTTTAGTCTTTGACACTCCGCTTAAACCAAATCCAATAAAACAAATTGTAAGCAAGCACTGAGTAATCTGAGCATATAAAAGCTGTGTTACCACCAAGCAAAACCAGTGCACTTCAGCTTGCCACTGTACGGTTTGGAACAGTAAATCCTGGTCTTGTTTCCATCACAATGTGTGTTGGACAAATGGCAATAGCCACGTTAATTATGAATTTATACCAATGCAACACGATGTAGCTTTGTCAAAATAGTTTTTCCCTTTCCATTCCCATTGTCGCCCAGAAGTGAGCATTCTTTATCAACCAATCAATGGACCATGTGTCTACCTCCACCCATAGACCATATATGAAAAGTGGACGTAATCTTCCTGTTTTTCTGGTTTAGGACAAACCAGAAGTAAGAATATGTCGTGTCGCTGGTTGTAAAAAGACCTCAATGTGAATGGAAGTCAAGTCTTTAGGAAAATTTGTCCACTTCTCACTTGATTTACACATCAGTAAATGTTTACACGTCCTGAGGATTTAATGGCCTCAATCACTAGTTTTAGATCCTCATCAATAGCATATGATGTAGATTTTGTAAATGATGTTCCCATTTTGAAGAAACAATAACACAGAACATATGAGTGGACACCAGTGTGAGTGGACAGGTGGTATCACCTGGATGCAGGTGACCTCTGCACTCCCAGTTGTAAAACCTCAACATGAGCTGGCCAAATGACGAATCTTGAAGCTTTAAAATGGAAGTTCAGATTCTAATGGGTCACTTCAGGTTGCCACTTGCCACTTGAGCACCGTGCTAGCTACCCCAAAAGAAGGGTGCCAAAAAGTGGGACAGTACAGATCAGTTATTTTGGTACTATTTACAACTTTTGACAATCAAAACCCAAATAAGTGCGTAACGTATCAAACTGAACCCAACTGTTCCACTTGGTGGAAACAGCGCTAAAGTGGAACCTTGAAACCAGAGCCAGGTGTCTGGTGGTACACCCCGCCCCTCCCCATGTCCACCTGTCGTATCCAGTGATTGTTGAGCAGCAGTAATTGTTCCACGCTGGCATGAAAGCCCACAGGAAATCCCTCCAACAAAACACCCTCTGGGCCTGGAATGTTGGCACCGAGCTGGTACTCGAATCTCGGCCCAGAGCAGCACCGGCCTCGTGGACCATGTGACACAGCGAGGAATGCTGGAGGCCAACACTGGGTCAGAGGAGGGGGTTTGGGGTGGGAGGGTCAGTGGTTGGAGGACAGTGGTGGGGAACCGTTGAGGTTAGTGGAGGATATGGGGAAGGGATTTGGGGCCAGCAGCCGAGGCTATAGCGCTAATCCGCAGTTGGCACGCTGAGGAGAAGTGTGAGAGACTGTGTGCTCTGGAGGCCATCTGTCACTGTGAAGTGCTCTGCATCCCTTCTGTCAAACACACTTTAAAGTGTGAAGGGTTGTTTCTGCCTTTAGAGGTGAGCACAACAAGAAGCCCACTGACGGAGAGGTTCGGATGAATTTCATTTCATTTCAGATTTGCCGCTGAAATTGTCTCAAAAATCGGACTAACACACAGATAATGTAGCTGGGAGTCAAGCTACCTACATTCAGAAGGACCAGAGTCAGACTCAAGCTGGCCTGTGTCACATATAAAACAACGTTACAGCAGTTCAGCCGTGCTATGGTGACCCTGGTACTATAATAATAATGGAAAAGGACGTGCCTGATTCAACTAGATTAGTTGAGCCGAGTAGTGCTTGAACTGAATAATGGAAAAGTGCCATAAATCGATTCTCCACCTATGCTCGTATACTGGGACAGTTAAATGTCACAGTCAAACTTCAACAAATAGCTCGACTTAACTGATTCTTATCCATAAAAACTACCAACAAGGTGTCTGATTAATCATAAATCTATTTTATAGCATAGCAACAACAACAACCCAAAAACAAAAAAGTAATCAGAATCATAGCTGCTAAACCAGATTAGCTGGTACACAGTTAAACAAAGATTGCAGTGGAAATCGTCCAGGAAACATATTCACGCAGGAATGCAATGTTATCTAACCACCCGCTCAATAATCTGGTGCTGGCGCAGAGAGGGGAGAAAGTGGCAGAGAGAGAGAGACGAAGATCGAGATGGAAACAAGAGGAAACAATCTTTCGTTATATGTCGACATCTTAATTTGTTAACTGGCCTGTTGGGGGGGAGGAAGTGCAAACTGCAATAATAAACACTACATATGACAAGACTGTACACCATTTATGACGAGTATGGACACTGACGTAAACACACTTCTACTGAGAGACGGCGTTGATCAGATGCCTCCGCACCACTCTCCTCTGCAGACTGTTGTTGTGTTCTCTTTATTTGTTCATACGACTTTGGTGCTGACAGAGAGAAAAAAGTTCACTGAATCATTTACTCCGCGTTGGATAAACTCCACGGCTGACCCTGCTCCACACGGTGGTTGTGAAATTTCAATTCAATTTAATGTTATTGTCATTCAACTGTGGGGGTGGGGGGGGGGGAAGGACATGGTGCAGTATATTCTGCACCAAAATAATACAAACTTTACTGTTACAAAATTAGCTGCAGTTCCCACCCTCCAACGCACACAAGACTGGTCCTGTCAGTCTTTGGCCACACCCCTCCACAAAGTCACACAGGGTCCTGAAAGGACAAATGTTTGTTTCCCCCAGCAGAATTAATGAGGGCATCAGTTCCTTCCACCAGCAGACTGCGACCAGCTCCCACTCCGCCTGCACGGGCTTGAAAGCGAGAAGTAAATATTAGGACTTGACTATTTAGAAAGAGCTGGAAATGTGCTGCCCACAGCAGGGCCATGAGGGGGGCAGCGGGACAAATGAGGAGTGAGCGGGTCCACTGGCAGAACATCTGAAACCGGCTCCTCAGCAGGACGTGACAGAGGAGTGCACTAATTGCTTTAACCCTTTGCACCTACTTGCTCCTTGTAATGGCCCTCCAGTTATCCCTCTTCAAACAAGGATGGGTCTGGCCTCACTTGCACACACATGTTGTTAGTTTCAATTTAATAAGAATGTAATAGGGCAACGCTGCAAACTGGAAGGTAATGAGGGTCTGCATGGTCTTCTCATTACATCTGTTTAGACTCAAACAATTGCCGACTATCTTACTGTGCACTGTAAATGACGATTAAAGTTAGTTAGAGTTCAGTTTAGAACCTGTTAGGCTTAGGGAACAATGTCACCTCTGCTAATAAGAATACACTAATATACATAATGTTTCTGTGGGCTGCAGGTTCACTTTACTGTGTGTGTTAAAACTTGTTAACATCTTCTGATTGAGTTTGCTTTACCCAACCAGTACACGGGAAACACATCATCTTCAGTGTTTCTTGATCAGTGTTTTGCAAACTTTACTTTTGATAAGAGGACACACTTTTCAAAGATGACACAGCAGATCATGATGTGCTTGGGATACTGGGACAAAGGAAGTTAAAAAAAAATTAAATAGCACATTCAAACTACAACATATAGTTCGACTTAACTGATTCCTACCCATCAAAGTACCGTCAGGGAGGCATCTGATCCGTCATAAATGCATCTTGTAGCGTAACAACAACCACAAACTCCACAAAAGAGTCAGCGTGATGAGCCAAGTGAGGACCGTCAGAGTCACAGCTGCCGAACCAGATTAGCTGTGAGTTGTGGTGCAGTTAGAACAAATAGTGCAGTGGAAATTCTCCAGGAAACATATTCAAAGATGAAGGGCAAATCATATCGGCACATTTATGTTTCTGGTTATTTTTTTCTGCCGTTCCTGTGACACTTCAGTAAGAAAACCAGTCATTTCCAAGCTTTTCTACTAAAAAAAAAAAGCAAAGTAAAATGCTTGAAAAACATTCAGCAAATTTATTTGGTGAAATCTCTCATGTTCCTTTTGTGGCAAGTGAGAACGACTACTTTTTAAGCTGTAACATTCAGCAAGTGTTTATTTGAAGAAATTGAATATTCTGCCCATAAGTATGATTGTATAAGTAGTGTAATTTCTTCCAAATAAAAATAATTTGGAAGAAATGAGTAGAATAAACCATGTACTTTAGACAAGGGCCTTGTTTATGAAGGAGGCACCACCGTGCCTGCATTCTGTGTTTGGAGGCAGGCGCTTACACGCAAACGAAGAACGTCGCTGCCTACACAAACCCAATATATACACCAACAAAGAAGAATGAGGGAACGGTGGAGAGTGGAAGAGTAGAGGAGTGGATGAAGTGTTTACATCCTTTCTGGTATGTGAGACGCAGTGTGTGAGACGGATCATTTGCAGACATAAAGCAGGGCCTTTAAAGTGCGCAAGTAAAATAGTCGCTGCCAGTGCTGATGTGGATCTGCGTTGGGATCTTCGATTGTGGCTTTTGGCAAAACCTTTTCTGTTCACACAGATGACATATGTGTGTCTAATGTGGGCAGGAAATCCTTTATGCTTCCAAGCTGCCGTAACAGTCCTTTGTGTCCATGCATGACCGACTTCACATGTGATTTGTGGGGGCAAACTCTCCCTGCATCTTGAATGTGTTCACACCTGTATTTTACCACCTCTGCGCGCTTGTCACTGTACAGGGCCGCTGTTGTGTCGTTGTCGGTGCACATTGTAAAGACAGCTTCTCCGGGGAGGGGCGGTTTATTGATCGGTGAAACAGGTTAGTGTGCAGGGTGGACATATACGGAGGTGGAGGAGTGTGAGCCACAGCGACTGCTCCCCTCCTGGCTACATAAATGTGTGGATTTTACAGCCCAGTCGAGGGCTGAGTTCATTCCACCGCTAATACAGACCAGTAAATCAGGCTGGCGTCAGGCTGCAGGTATAATATAGTGGACCTATGGCTGAGGACTCTGGGTCAGACGCAGCATGGCAGATTTTTGTGGGGTTTCCACCGTCATTGTTCCTCAGAGCTCCACCTACAAGAACTTGACAGTGAAGTCACATATACTGTAAATTATTATGTTTGTTTAGTCACTCAATATGTTTCCATGCACTGTTAAGTGGAGTTATGGTTGTAGTTCGACTGTGCAGTTCAGCTGGACTATACTGCCCTTGTACAGTACACAAGTACTAGTTTGGAATTGATTTATTGGAAGAAGTGTGTCCACCTCTGCTAGGCTCAAGGGCGCCTCACCCTCTTTCAGCAGTTTCCAATCCAATTCTTTAAAGGGTCTCTTCAACCATTTATTATTTATTTTTTCCAGAGATAAATGTGTTATTCGATCATCAGACAGTGGAAAAATGGGTGAAACCGCCTTGTTTTTGCCACTGTTGTCTTTATTCTTAATTGAATACTTCACTGATTTGCATTTAGCTGAGTTGAGAAATATCTTCATTCTTTTCTTTGTTACGTGTCCACCAGTGACACTTGGTCCGAGGCTTGAAACTGCAACGCTAATTCCGCACTTTTTAGTGTAGCAGCTTCTTTGTTTATTTCCAGGTATTTGCTGGGAGTGGGAACTGTGACAGATGTGCGGAGAACCCAGACCATGTTAGTCCAACGCTGGTCTGACATGCAGTAGTAGCTTGACTCAATGGCATTATCCGGATGTGTTAGTCCAGCTTTGAGAGATTTGATTTAGAGTACAGTTTCACATGTTTTTTGTTGACATGTATTATTCTAAGTGTCTGGTTTTAGTCAGACTAACACAGTCGGTTGTTTTTGTTTTTCTTCTTTTCCAACGTCATGTAAAATGTAGAAATATTAGAAATATTACATTTAAGGAAATGTTTTCCAGTGCAGTTTATTTTTTTGCCTGATTCTTTGATGCTGCATTACAACATCATTTCTGTATAATATCATCAAACTGTCCAGTTGTAGAGTTTTATCCTGTCTTGTGTATTTTATTGTAGCAATAAAAGTGTTCAGCAGTTAACCTGGAGAAGACAATATCATCTGAACTGATACCAGTCATAAAGTTTGTTACAAATGTTATAACATTTAAAAGAAAACAAAATCAGATCAATTTCAGAGGTGCTATAGCCAGAATTTCCAGAAACAAATCTGCAAAATATTAATACCGGCATTTTGGAATCAAAGCTTCTCTTCTCTTATTAAATAAGTGCTGACAGACACTCCTTTTATATATGACAGATGACCCGAGGCCATTTCTTCACGTCTGAAACACTTCGACGATATTGATCACAGTTTTATTTAAGGCTACTTTGAAGTGTAGACATTTGTTATCAATGCTAGAATAGCAACCTTTCCTCTAAAGAGAGCTGTATGCAGATCTGATAAAGGAGCCACTGCGAGTGACCTCTCTCTCTCTCTCTCTCTCTCTCTCTCTCTCAACTGCCCTGTGATTTGTTCAAAGGCCAGATTTCCCCATAACTGAAAATCGAGTGCAGGAGATCACTTGATTTTCACTTGTTCTTACAAAATTATCGATCAATAACCTTTAAACTTTAAGTTTAAATTAAACTTAAAGTAGAATTAGCTTACCTTATTCCAGGCTATCACTGAGTATCACAAGCCTGAGGTCAGAGAGGGATTTGATGCTGGGGACTTTGACAAGAAATCAGAAGCTGATTTGCTGATTTAGTCTTTTTAAAATTGGTGAAGCTCTTAACATTTCATCACCTGCGTCACTTTCAGTAGCTGCTGATGACTGATGATGGAACACAGTTTCCAGTTGTTGTTTTTTTGTTTTTTTTAACTCTTTTTCCACCAATCAGACCAGTCACAAATCAAATCAGTGCATCAAACCGTGCAAATCACACATAATGACTTTGCTCGTTGTCCATCTCACTCAGGCTCTCGCCGAATAAATGGTATTACCTCATTCGGGCTGAGAAATATGGAAGCAATTAAAGAGGGGTGAGGGGTAATCTGGCGACCAATCAAAATGACCTCTTTGTTACAAACGTCGGAGCGACTGAAACAAATATGCATGTTCATAAAGTTGATTCCCTCTATTGCTTTCCCTCCCCCGCAAACATTTTCTTGCTCTTTTAAATTAGAGCCCCAGTTGAAAGATTTGCGAGAGCAGGAGATTGATTTACTGTGCTGTGCTTGAGTTGCAGCGAAAGGAGAAATGTCTGAATCCTGCGTCTCAGCCATTCATTTGGATCACTTGAGAGAGCAAGCGGCATTTAACCAGATCATGGATGATTTGAGCCGTGCACTGAGCTCATACGCCTGTGTCTGTGTCTGTGTCTGTGCGTCTGTTTCATCCACTCAGCAACTGTGGCTGTGGCTGTCAAAGGAAGCAGAGGAGCAATTTTAGCACTTAGGCTTGTCCTCGTGTTCTCGTGTTCAGCCTGAGCTGTGTGGTGATCAGCAGCCTCGTGAAATAAAAACCTCAAAGAAGAAGGCATTTCACAGTCAACCTTTAGGCCACAATTGACTGTGACTGTGGATTATTCCTTATTTTTTTCCTTTAGAAATAAACAGGCCTTACATCTGTTTTCAATGTGTTGCTATATAACAAACAAAGCCATCCTCCTACAATATCCACTTGTGCATTTACTTTATAAAAATGGACAATGAACCAAAAGAATGCCTGCACTCCTCTGTATTTCAAACGAGGATCCACAAATCAGTGCAGCGCTGGACACTTTTATTGTTCTCTTCCAAATGTCACAAAATATTCTCTGATTCAACAGCGATCGAATAAAATCCGTCCCTCACTTCACAGAAATATTTAAAATAGAATTAATGATTTAACCATGAACATCTGCAACACATAAAAATCTGTAAATCTGGCGCAGGCATCGAAAAACAAAAAAGTGCAAAAAGTGAAACAACCTCCCTCGATGAAAAAGGAAAAGTCTTACATGTTTTAACTGTAATAATCTTACGGCAAAGGCTTTGTTCTCCTGCGCACCATTTTGTAATGTCTGCCATTAACCAGCCGTCTTTGATGTGTTGATGCGTGACACCAGTGCACCGGGCAGCTCATGGCAGCTGACTGTTAGATCAGGACATTACAGTGAAAAGAACACTCCATGCAGAGTGATGAAATGCAAAGGCAATTGTCCTGACGCCTTAACTCATCTGCGGTCGGTGTGGGGGGCCGGGTCGCTCCGTTTATCGGATCATCACAGCTGATCTTAATGCCTTTGGCGAGGTGAATGTTTTCCATCATTGGCCTTTTTTCACTCAGGCCTCCAACAGTGGGAAGGTTTCACATCAGTGAATAAAATAGTCTCTCCCAAATTCCTCACAGAACACACACACACACACACACACAACAAGAGAACCGTGACTGAAGTCGCTTTCACATTTCTGACCTGATTTCTTCCCTCGAATTACATGATGAAGTTTACTCAGTTTAACTCAGCCAGACAGCAGGCAAACATGGCGGTGTTGCACTAATCTTCATGTGAATGAAGCCGTGCTGTTTCCCCTCTTTAACCCCTCTCAGTGATGTTAGTTAGTTAGCTATTTTTTCCCCTGGGTTTGTTGACTCCTTGACTGAGGGCGCAGCTCTGCTCTGTCGGCCCTTTCGCTCACAGATTTACTGTGATTACACGGAGCAGTGTTTGCTTTTCCCAGAGTACTTAGCTCGCTGTGTCTTTGATCCATATTAATTTGGTCTCACTCTCTTTTCATGCGTCTTGCCTTTGATAGTCAAAGTGACGCTCTGCCGTCCAGATAGGCGTCCATTCACTGTCACAGCGTTTAAAACATGTTGTGTTTTTATCACAAACAACTTTGTGGACGGAGTAAAACAGAAAAAAATGTCTTTTCAATTTTTTCCTCTAATCTATTACTTTTAAAACTACACGTCCATGCTTTCCATCTGCTCTTCAAGCCAACTCTCCTGCTTTGTTTTCTGTATTCAATCACAGATCTTTTGTCATTACCTCGTGAGCCTCATCATGAGTCATGACAGAAAAATAAAAATAGTCTAGCTCCTGTTTAAAATGTCTGACCACAGCAAAAATCTGTGATATTATAAACAAAAAAATCAGTATCAGCTTTGCACATTTCTGCTCTTCTTTCAATTTATTTTAAAAATACTAGTGCTGTCAAACCATTCAAATATTTAATCGCGATTAATTGCATTAATGTCATAGTTAACTCGCAATGAACCGCACATTTTTATCTATTCTAAATGTCCCTTGATTTCTTTTTGTCCCATTGTTTTTTCTCATTTTAATGCTCTTATCAACATAGAAAAGTGGATCAGCTCGCACCTGCCTCTACCTAGATCCGGTACAGTGTTGTTGTTTTTCTAACGTTACTAGTTGTTGCAACAGCATGTGAAAAAAACTACAAAGTTTGCTAGGGTTTGGGTTTGCGTTAACGCCGTTAAAAACGTGTTAAACTGACAGCACAAAAAAAATAAATCAGATAAAGGCGATTTGATTATTTCGACCCAGCTTTCAGTTGTATGTGATCTAAAACACTCTGGTTTAGTTTTTCAGTCATTACCAACCAACCAACACGCATAAAAACAATTTACCAGAAACAAAGGACACATGGATCTGAATATGCAGGGACGAATTACACAAGGAGAAAGAAAACTATTAATAGCATACAACACAGACAAGATGTCGGTTAAAAAAATATTAAAATAAATAAGGACGGTGCATAAGAAAAGTAGTGAAATTCTCTCTGTGTCATAAATCTTGATTTGGAATCACCTCAAGATCTTTGGCCAAAGCAGTTTCCAACTAAACACTCCCGGAGGTGTCACTGTCTGCTTTGTCTTAATCGACAGAGCTGCATGCTTTGCATGATCTGCCGTCTCCCAGCGACATGCCGCAGGACGCACACACACACACACATCAGAACAGAAAATTGCCTTTAACAGCACGTACTGCTGGGTTCCTATTTAAAGGCTGGATGGTGACGGTGGGGGTGAGGGTGAGGTTCACAAAAGTCCATTTACAGTACGGGTCAGTACATCTGAAAGCCTTTACCACTCCTGCCAAATTCTTTGTCTCCCTCGTTCACAGCCAGTTACCCTGACTGTGGCCTACACAAAGGCAATTGGCTTTATATTGTCCCGCCTGACATTAACCCCTGATATTTTCACTGCTCTCCATTAATATCCTCTTTTCCTTCTCTATTACAGGGCCAATTCCCACAGAGCGAGAGGTCACAGCTACCGCGGTGAGTTACTTAGACACTTTGTGACAAAGAGAGAAAGAAACAAACTGCCGAGGCGATTAGTTCCGTTTTTTTGTTGTTGTTGACACAATTGGTCCTCAACAGCCTGAATGAAGGCCACTCTAAAGCTGAGTGTTTTTTTTACCTGATCCTGTTCAAAATGGCAGCCCATTCATGAGCCGTTCACCCGCACAGTGACTGCTCTGCTCCATGCGCTCCACAGCAGTTTTGTGTTGATGGAGGAATGTGGACGGAATTCATGTTAACAGCAGTTTCGTGTCACGGGCACATTCATTCCTTACATGACGTCCTCTATTGCGCAGAGCGCGGTGCGCCCAAAGCGAGGCGTCACGCTGGGGTTAGACGGGGGTCAGCTGAATAGTCGCACGGCTTAATGATAACAGTGGCCAGGTTTCGGCATTTCCAGACTAAACAGGTCAAACTGAAGGCCATTTCTAATCTGCAGAGGCATGATGAAATTACGCTAATGTCATTATTTTGGTTTTGGTTTTAATGTGGCTTCAGTGTGTGAGTGTGTGTGTGTGTTCCAGTGTGTTTCTCAATTTTAATTAAATATTTACCTTGGGAAGATGTTGTAATTTCAGTGAATTCCTGGATGATTGAATTGAAAGAAGATGAAAATTGTGATAATTCTGTGAGGCGTGCCACCGAGAGTTCAACTGACTCCTTTATTGTCTTTATTAATACACTTTTTCGTCACGTCATCTGCTTCCAGGACAGTCGAGAGGTTTACATGACGTGAAAAATACAAATGTCAAAAAGTGCTTTGTACATGCTCCACAGTTTGACCTGGAAATAACAAGGCAACCAGTAGGAATGAGAATATGACAACAACGAGGGAAAAACATGGCGAAATATAGACTGGTGCATTTTTGGAACCATCAAGTAGGGCAACCGGGAAACACCGAATACTAACACAAGCTAAAAGGAGGCATACGGTCACACAGCACAGCGGAGGCGGCACACACTTCATTCAGTCTATTCCCTGTTAGTGTTTGTGTACTTAGACAAGGACAGGAGTCCAATGAAACAGCAAAGTCGAGCTATAACCACAGCTTGACCCGACCACGCATGGAAACGTACTGACTCCGCGTGTCCTCAGTCGGTGAGGAGGCTTCTTGTGTCTGTAGCAGTGAACTCAGTGACAGACAGCAGTGGGTGGACTGACTCATACACACACACACACACACACACACACAGACTCACATACAGACACTATTGTTGTCCTCAACTGCCACGCTGAGGAATGCCAGTGACTGAGGAATCCTTGAGGCTGTCGATGGACAGGCCCGTGTGCAGATGGAGCAGACCCCCACTCACCTGCACTCACTGCGTCCAAACCAAGACACCTCCTCGCTCACTGTGTGTGTGCTGCTTTTAAATTGATTGCAATGGTGCCATCACACGAACGGGTGTGCTTCCAACATGGGAGGCTCTCCACACGCCGTGCTTGGTTGGTGTTCAAACTGTAATATCATATGTCGTGAGAACACCGTTACCATGCGACGGCGATGCCAGTAATCTGCGAGGAATGAAGACAGACGAAAACAGAGTCTGTTGGGAAACGTTGCGTGAGACAGATTAAACAATTGTGAACTCTGTATGCTGAGTATACAGAGTTCACAATTGTTTAAGTACTCGTCAAACTGAGAAATGAATTTCAACGGCCTCTGCACAAAAAAACCCCCAAAAAAACCAAACTTGTGAAACCGGAATGTACAACGGATATGAAAATTACAACAACACTTCTTTTCATTGTTTTTATTTAGTTGCTCCTCAAAAATCATCCATCATCCTTGATTCTGAGAATATTAAAGCTTTTTTTTCTTATATTCAGCATCTTTAAATTTCAATCATTTTTTGTAATGTATAAAGTTAATTAACTCTTCCTAACTTACACGTTTATCCAAAATCATGAAATGAGCGTCATAAAATGTCTGTAAATGAGTGGTTGGTGACATTTCCCTCAGCCCTGTTTTAGTGTAGGCAGTCATTTTGGTAGTTTGTGCGTTTCTGTGTGTGTGTGTGTGTGTGTGTGTGTGAGTTCATCCACAGTGAGAGTGCAGCTTGGCGTCATGTGAGCTCACAGCACGGGCCCTTATATCTCCCACAGCTATTTCTGTCGGTGTAAAATCATGAGAACCACTTTAGCCAACACAAGGCTGGTCAGAGGGTAAAATCTGGGTTCCTCACAGTACCAGGTCTGTTCCCTCTGACAGAACTACTCTCGCTTTATGTTCTAAATAAATTAGATTTTTTTTTTTCTTCTAATTCAATATTTGTTCATTGGAGGTCTGGCTCTGAGACAGATGAATGTTTGAGTGTTAAAGCCGGGGTGGGAGTGACAAAAACCCCTTTGTAATGGCCTTTGTGAGGAGGTGGAATGGCCAAACAAACACTTTCCCAGGGTTTGAGTGATTCACAGAGTGAACCCTACAACTCATTATTGACTGTGCGGACCTACAGTCACACTGAGCTAAAAGTGGTGGTAAACTGTTATTTTTATGATTCTTGGTTTTGCTGTAAATTCCACTTAATGATCTCTGGTTAAAAAAAGTAATGAATGTCGGACATAGCAGACAAAAGCGACACAGGAATGTTACTAACAGAGCGGCACAAGGAGGACAAAACGTGCAGCATCCAATGTAAAGATCATGGTGAAGGTTATTTAATTATTTTATAAATACTTCTTTCTTTATTTCAGTATACAAAATAGCAGTATGTACATCCACACAAAAGTGGTTTACAAAATCAATGAGTTCAGCTCATATGCTCTAAAAAATAAAATATATTTTTGAACTGCCTGCAAAGGTCGGTCAGACATAACAGAGATAATGCACCATTACACCAAGCTCATTATTGTCCTCTCTCCAATCCACAGGGATGCAGGCACGTCGTGATCCACGCTGGACCCATGGTGAGAGTCCAAAAACATCAACCACAAAAATTTTCCATGATTGAAAAGTACTTGAAGTTCCCTTTGTGTTCCCTTTTTCCTCTATCATCCATTTTCCTGCGGAGGGAAAAAGTCTCAATAGTACCTGAAAAATGTACCACACGGTTCCGTTAGAACCCTTTAAATCCCATGGAATAAAGTAATATGTAAAAGTCTCCAAATCCTCTCCTTCCAGCATAAAATCCAATATTATTTCTTTTTTAATAGACATATAATAAAATAGACTTTCAAAATCCCCGGTGTGGGGAATTTATAATCATTAACATGACAAAGAAAAAGAACCCATGAGGACGGTGGTCTTCTCATAGGACGACTGGGGCTGTTGTCCCACGCGCCACATCCAGGTTTGTGACGCAAAAAATAACAGAAGCCTGACTGGCAGCACAGAGATTTTGTTACAAAAAAATTGACAGTGATACAAGGAAAAGACCACTTCTTCGTTGAGATACACATGCTAAAGCTTCAGGCAAGATTAAGCCTTCTTTGTACTGTAGTGCTTTGGTTAATCTGGAGCCTCGGGTGGGCTGAGTACATGAAGAGGACTGCTGATGTGGCCGGCAGCGGGCGGGCGGGCGGGCGGATGGGGGGGTTGGGTGACTCATTTGCACACGTATCTCTCGACGATCCGCTCGCACTTCTTGCAGGTGACGTAGCAGCACCAGTGGTACTTGCAGTGGCAGCGCTCCACCAGCTTCTCCGTGTACGGGTTGTAGCCACGGCTGCAGCACATCAGCTCACAGCTGTCGCTGCCCATGGACGTTTTGTTGCACTGCCTGAAACGTAGCACAGAGGACAACAAAAAAAAAAAGATATTTAGTCAGATGGTCGAGATGTGGAGGGGTAACACATATTTCCTCTTTGGTTTCCTGCCCGACACAATGCAGTTTACGGCCTCATTCTCAAACACTTTTGCTCCATCTCGCAGCCTTAAAGAAAGGCCACAATAGTCCTTTAAAAGTGCTTGACCGACCGGTGTGCCTTAACCTTTTGTGCGCGCCGCCTTCCAAACATGTTTTTCATTCATTTGCTTTTTGTTTGGCCGTCTTTGGGCAGTGGATGCTTTCGGAGCCTCTCATTCCAGAAGCCCGAGGTGTCTTGAATAGCCCCCGTCATAAATCTGGCTGAATACACAGCACTGCCCTCCCTCTCTTTAGCTTGCCCTCTTCACATAATTGCATTGTTTTATGATGGCAGAGTGTTAATGACCAGTATGCTGAGAGCGATGCTGAGCCGATGGCTCCTCTGGGAGTGAAAGAGGAGGAGGAGGAGGAGGGACGGAGTGTAAGACAGGTTTATTACATCGCTGAGAGCTGGGAAATAGACAGAAACCCCCACACAGTCAAGGGTTGTCAGGAGCAAGATCTTGTTATATCACTGCTCTGCTCTAAGCTGAGCGAGAGGACAGGGCTGCACAATCTGCAGTTCACATCTGCAGCTTTAGGCACGAATGCAATAATGTCATTTCAGACAAAAGGACAGACTTAAGTAGTGTGTCTCTTCCCAAGGCCATGACATTTCTTTTTTTGGACGAGTGGTAACACTTGGAGCACGAGAAGCTGCTGCTAAAATTCACTTTCCCTGCCGCAAAACTGTGACTCCAGAACAAACACTGACATTTAGTCATTTGAGAACACCAGTGTCGCACATCTTCCTGTCTGTCTATCTATCTGTCTGACTGTTAATCTCATAACTGTCCAACTCGACAGGTTTCAACTTTGTGCAGTACACCAGAATACTCACAAAAATACAGAGAACAGGCACATATTTAGAGCTGAAACAATTAATTCATTAATCGATAACTAAATTAACTATTTTGATCATCGATTAATTGGTTAGAAGCTTTTTTTCATGATTAAAACAAGATTTTTCGATATTTCAAGCTTCTTAAATGTGAATATTTTCTTCATTTCTTTTCTCTGGATAACAAAGAAATCATTAAAAGTGAATCATTTTGGTTTGTGGACAAAACGACAAGGTTTCCTGATATTTTATGGACCAAACGATTCATCGAGAAAATAATCCTTAGTTGCAGTTCTACACATATTGAACGGTTACTGCGCGAGTTCATGTCATGATGGCAGCTAAGTGGATGCCACATCATTCGGCCTTAATTATCAGGCTGTGAGGGATGCATTAGGCACACTGAGTGTCCTTTGACATGGGGGACATGTCCTCTGCATATCTGTAAGAGCGGCATAAATACATGACATAGCCAGTCCCACAGTGTGCGACATTTAACAAAAACACCATGTCCATAGTTTGACAGTGTGTGTGTGTGATTTCTTCATCGTGGCAGCAAATTCTGTGCGGTCTCTGGGTGGAAGCCAAACACAAAGAGACCGGAAGAAATTCTACATGATGGCATAGAAATCTGCCACCACCTTCTAGGTGATTGGCGGTGCATTGCAGGGCAACACTAAAACACCAGTGCACAACTATACGTGCGTAGGCTTACAGTGACCATAAATCAGGCTTAACTTCTCACAGACCACACACTAGATGTGAGTAGCACAAATATGCACACATTATCTTTGGGGACCATTAAGTATTTCCCCATTTGTGTGGCCCTCTTCAATCAATATCAGCTCTGGTGCACTCAGTCCCAAGAATAACTGCATTAGTCATTGTTTCAGATAGCAGAACAAGCACTCCAGTCACGGGGGCCTGTCCACTGACACATGCTCAGACAAGCCACAGACAGAGCGCTCTCAGGGCCACTCGCTGTTATCAGCCAGGTCTCCAAACCAAACGGTGCCAACACCTCATGAGAGTCAACATCCTGGTTGAGCACACATCCATTTCCTGTTTGTCAGCTGTTTTGAGTCTGTCACTCACGCCGAACAACAGAGATCTATCATTAGCAAACACAGTGACCCTCTCACCTGCCCTGTGTGCCGGCAGATCCCTGCTTTTCATTCTTGGCACAAAAGTCCGGGGAGCTCTGCAGGTAGACCAGCTCGTTCTCCATCACGGGCCTGATGTCAATATCCTTAGGCACCAGCTGCTTGCGTGTCCCCATGGGTCTGTGAACCACCTTGGTGGCAGACAGGTACTTGGTCTTCAGGTCCATGGCGATGTCCCTCAGGTCTTGCAGACCTCTCCAGCAAGTTCTTATAGAGCAGGAGCCGGATACGCCGTGACATTTACATTTCATCACCAGTGCATTTCTCAGAGCCTGGACATTGAAGACAGGAGACACTGAGGTTAGAAAGAGCTCATTACAGGCTAAAATGAGTGGGTATAACCAGACTCAAACCCACACAAACTCTCCCAAGTAGTAAATAAAAGATTCACATAGCTAACAGCTATGGTAACAGCCAGAGTATGAATGCACATATAAGTGCCTGAAATGATGCCAGACTTTGCACTGCTGCCAGAAATGAAGCAGACGAAGAATAAATTAGCGTGTTCACTAATGACAACTGGAGATGAAGCCAACAAAAACCTGCGTGAATTGCAGAGTCATTCGACCTGGGAGTGAATGCTGATTAAATACATTCCCACTGGTCAAAAACCATTTAAGTCAAAGACTAAATTTGTTGTATAGGCTTTTTTCTCCCCTTGTTATAGGATAAGCAAAAATCGGTCCATGTCTTACCTGTCTGCCCACTTCACTGTTGTGCAGGTGCATGAGTTTGTTGGCATGGGAGCCCGAGCGTTTCATCTTCATGGCGGCATCGGAGAACTTGGAGCCCATGATCAAACCGTAGTGCAGGTTGTCGGCGCAGCCGCCCCAGCGATATCCCGGCTCCGGGATCTCAGCTGGGATCGGACCACAGGAGCACAGGCGCAGGTCTCCGGAGGTGCACGCCCGTGCTATGGTGTGGCTGATGGTCGCGGCGGACAGAGCGTAGACGAACGCGGCCTCCCTCGTTCCTGTAGGGAGTAGAAAGCCAAAATTATAAAGATACAAAAGGGAGAAGTTAAATTTGCCATACAGAGCCATTCAAAGATGATTTTCACGCACACATGAAGAAAATCATATTCAGTGCTGACCAGTGGACGAATACTAAAACCTGTGGTAGTGCAAAGTGTGGAGTGGAGGAATTTTGGAGAAAATGAAACAAATAACAAAACAATAATAATAATAATAATAATACTTTTTCCTCTCGCTCCATCTTAATCTAATTTCACTATATCAGTGTGTGAAACATGTGAGGAAGAGGAGGATGATGAGAGAGCAAATGATCTTATTGGGAGAATAAATCTGCCTCCTGTAAATAATTGAACATTGGCGATAATGTTGTTACTTCGAGAGCTCGATATTTTCTCATGTGGTACTTGGTATAAAAAGTTTGAGAACCAATGGATTAGTAAAATAGTTTCAGCACTACAGGTCGTAAAATATCTATTTTTTGTCATGAAATACAATCGACTCTCCACACGTTTTATTTCCTTTTTCACTTGTCAAAAAAAAACGACTGCGTGCACAAAATGTATCTATCTATACACGCTATAATGCAGAGTGAGCGCTGATGTAATTGGCAGTGACGCGCATACACTGATAGCACATATGTTAAAGGCCGGGGAGTAACTGAGAGTAAGGGTAGAAATCATGAATGACCGAGGGCTGGTTAGATCAAAGCTATGCCTGGACAGAGATGAGCCATTTCCTGTTCACTGCAAACTGTTCATTTGGCAATGTCTCTCCTAGGGAGCTGTGCAAACCCTCTCCGCTCCCCCAACCCCTGCCAAAACGCAACTGCAACAGTCTCTGGCTGATTCCAAGACCTTCAGGCAAAAGAATCAGACTGCAGAGCAAACACATATGTGGTCGGACACAGTACGACTGTAGGATTCAGAAAAAAACAAGCCAATTATTAAATCATACAGAATATACACAGGCTGTGAAAGGAGGTATTCTCAAATTACAGCTTCAGTGCAAACCCTCGGCGAAGGCTCCTCAGCCCCCCAAAATTGACTCGTTTGGCCGAGAGTTTAAAAGACGGAAAGATGAGGCCACATGTCATCATAAAACCAGAAACAATTTTTGAAAAGGAAATGATTCTGCAGGTATCGCTGTTCTCTAAAAAGCTGTCATGTACATGCATTCTCAAAAATGTATTGTGGCATCCGAGCAAAGACACCATTAAAGGCCAGTTACTGTAAACTGAACCACAGTACATGCAGGACTCTGTGACCCCGGGTTTTGGATATTCATTGAACGTCAGCCGTGACAATAACCATTAGACTCTTGTGGGTTAAAACAAAAAAAAAGAAAGAAAGAAGAAGTTTGGAGCGGCTCCTTGGAATCAACAGAGTCGATGCTTGTCATTCCAAACTTTTTATGACCGTACCTCGGTCGAGGTCTGGACGATACTTGGGGGAGTCAACGGGGATGTCGATGGAGGAGCAGTTCCAGCGCATGTCAGCGAAGGTCTTCTGACACGTCTTCTTGACCTCGCGGGCCGCCTGGATAATGGTTTGCATGAGCTCCAGGTTGGTGCGGCACAGCTGAGCCTGGGAGGACACCAGGCCGGGCAGCAGCTTACAGTGGTGAGTCTGGTTGACGTGTAAAGACGTCGGAACGTGGGACAGCGCTCTGCATGACGGGACAGAGAAAAAGACAATACACGTACATTTTATTAGTAGCATAATAATAATGGCGACAATTGCATAATCACACGTTTCTTTCCGCAATTTTTCCTTTATGTGTTGTGAAATGTTGTTGTATTTGTGGACACACTAAAAGCATGCTCTTAAGCTTGTCTGGGTTCTATTCGCGGTTTTATTCCGAGTCTGTGAGATGCATCGGCTTTGAACTGATGTTTGAAAAGTCGAAACAGATAGTGCTTCAGGCAGGGAAATATTTTGGCCCGTGTCACAGAATAGAACCATCTTATCAAAGTGAAAATCCCAGGGGAACGAGGGTCAGCTGTGGATTCATAAAGTATAAGTGACATGTTCTTGGCTTCGGTGCTTTTCTTTTGTTGAAACACAGACGAGGGCCTTGACACAAGTAAATAAGTAAATAAATAAAATAAAAAACACCCCTAACTTCAGTCAGATGAAGGACTACACTGATCTGCTGTCCATTTGCAGCGTCTTCCTCTGTGGCCCCAGTTCAACGCGAGGCCTTTACGCCCGACGAAAAGCTCTCCACCTTCTGAGTTGATTCAAACTGTTCAGATTTATTGAGGGTGAACGTGATGGAGAAACCACAGGCTGAGCAGGTCGGCTGTGATCTCTGTTCCCCGCGCATCGCGCTCTTTCGGAGAGCTCGTGAGAAACCAGTGCACCTTGGCCTGTTTTGCATTAGGGGCCGAGGGGGCCGTCACTCTGTGCCCGGCGATAAACTGTGACTCCGCTCATCTTGAGGTAACCCAGCACTCACAGGTGTTTACAGCTGCATCTGTTTTGCATTGCGCCGCTCCGCTTTATCAACGCCGCGCGGCGTCTCGCTTAGATAAAGCACATGCCATCTCGTCGCTGCTCTCATGGCAACATCTGCTTTAGTCATCTGATGTGACTCTGGCGAGGCCACTCCAGACAGTCGCGGCGTAAAAAACCCAGATTAAGAAATAAACAAGACCTCCAAAGGTTTATAAGAATATATACCAAACATTCAGTTAAGACATAACATATTTTCTTTAAAAAAAAAAAAGGCAGTCTGGGAATTTTATTTTTCTTTCCAAAATTATTCATAAAAGCCTGGTTTACTTTGACTGTGCCATAAAAACAGTGTGGTGTTCAGTATGACCAATCAACAGTGGCTATGTTTAAACTGATGAGACTACAGGCAGAGGGCAGTGACATCACTGGCGCTGTCTGCGGCACCGTGACACCTCATCATCTTATTTCCTGTTCTTATCATGTCGTGTTTGTACAGCAGGAGGTAAGGAGTCGCGGCTTCAAGCTAAAACATGTCGTCTCCTTTCAGGGGGAGCTGCATTCAAGTTAATAAATCAAAGCGGGTTTCCATTCATAAGCTCAAGAACTGCCAGCTAATCCAGGGACTCCTCCATCAGATACACGTGGACAAGACACACAGCCTTTGCCTTGAGCAGGAGCTGCCTCAGGAATGCTGGGGCCCTTTTCTAAGCTGCTGTGGGGCCCTCGACACCGTAAAACACCGAGACGTGCGGCAAAGGGCCACGAGGAAAATGTAAGACAGTGTGAATGCCGGTGAGAAATGAATGGTGTTGTCGATTGTGAGAATACTTACAGCCATTTGATGCCAGAGCAGACCTGAGACAGCAGCAGAGCCGTGAGCACACTGAGAGGAAGGACATGCGAGCTTCTCCTCATGGTTGGACAGTGGTTCCACTTCACACAGGACACAAGTAAAAATGGAGTGTTGGAGTGTTTTTCTTTTTGGTTCAAACTCAGAAGTCAGAGCTCACGGCACGGCCTCCTCCTCCTCTTCTAAATTCTGCAATGAACACAATAAACAATATCAGAGACTTTGCTGTGCCAAAAACGGACCGCCCTCCGACTCTCCATAGTTTTAGCCGAGTAACTGTGTGTGTGAGCTGTAGTTTGTACATTTGGAGAAGTTCACTTTAAGACACACAAGAATCAAAAAGCGGTGAAATACAGTCCCAGGAAAGCTCATGCGACTGTAAAAGAAAATGATTGTAATATCAACAGTTATAGTTCAGTACAGTACTTCTTCTTCTTCTTGTTCCATAGCAAAATAGAAACAAGAGATAACGGTGAACGGTGAACACTGTCTCTATTTCAAACCGGGAGATATCATGTATATTACAGCTACATTCAAATCAAATCTCTAATATAAAATCACATTTTAGAGACAGTTGAGTTAATGGTACAGCGGACTTATTTCATACTGAGCTTCTTTATTTACACTTTTATTTCTCTGCTCCACAGAACATGGGACAAGAGAGTGAAAGCAGAGGGACATCAGATCAGTTCAGAGGACTTTTCGATGTGCAATGGAAAGAAAAGGAGGACGCAGAAATGCGCAGAAACGTCCACAAAAACACCAAAGAAGAAGTAAGTAAGTAGGACAGATGGACCTGGGAGGATCAGTCAGAAGAAAGAGCAGATGAATGATAAGGAGATAAGTGAGAAGACAGATAAGAGGACAGATCAGGGTTTAGATGGACAGACTGGGGGACAGGTCCGAAGACAGATAGATCCGGGGGAGAGGACATTAGTCAGAGGACAGAACAGATGAGTGAAATGACAAAGTAGAGGACAGATCAGATTAGATGGACGGGACATTATCAGATGTGTTTGAAGTTAAATCTGTTAATGGGCCTTTTCACAAAGTGTGTGAAATCACTGCTCGTCGTCATTTAAATGAGCTCAGTGAAACTTCTCTGTGTGCGTGTTGACACTCATTCACCAGTATCAGTACTCTCTGGCCAGCGGGCTGTAAATAATAATAAAGTCATTATCATATCGACTTTCTGACTAGTTTACAGTCTTTACTCGCTGCTCGGCGTCTGATCTGTTTGACTAAGTCACGGTCTTTGGATGTTTAAAAGCACATTTGGTCACAAGTGTTTATAGACTATAAATGGCAGCGCCACTTTTCCCTGAAGAGGCCGAACACGCGCTCACACACACACACACACTGACTGACTGACCAATGTGTGTGTGAGAGTGCGTGCGCAAAGATAAAGTGGCCAGCAATGGTAACATTTGGTGATTAATGAAAAATACTAACTAAGAATCAATAATGTAACCTACCGGCCGGAATATAAAGAAAACGCTTTTTATTTCATTTTTAAGATATTCCTTCTAAGGTGAACGATCTGTTAATTTTTTTCTTACAAAAAAAAAGAGTGGAAAATCAATGGAAAAATAAAACTCTAATTTAAACACGCTTCATTCACACTTATCTCAGCTCGATCTGCACCTCTTTACAAAAGCAGGTCGCGCCTCGACATCCACACACCGTGTCCTCGGACAAAGCAATCAGCTTTGCATTCACTGAATAAAAACCGCACTCTAAATTTATCCCATTTTTTTGGCGCACGAATATGCACCGCATAACGACACAATACACACACATAACGTCACTGTAGCACCAGAGCCAGTGGAGCTGCAGCAGCTTGTGCGCGCACTGGAACCTTCTTCCTCCAGCCAAACAAGTTGGAACTCACCTTCACAGCAGCAGCAGCAGCAGCAGCGCCGGTCACTTCTCTCCACAGGATCAAGTCGGACAAATAGAAGAAAAGTAGTTCAAGTATCCTTTCAGGAGTGTTGTCTCTGTGTTAAATCTCAGTCTGACTCATTGGTAAAATCCAGCACTGGGTGGTAGAGAGTAGCTCCGCACAGGTACGCATGGTGTGTATCACAGACAGAGACAGAGAGAGTGTGTGTGTGTGTGTGTGTGTGTGTGCGCGCAGCTGTGAGCTTGAGCCCGGTGAGTGAGAGAGTGTGAGTGGGAGTGGGGGCAGTCTCGGCTCTAAGTACCCCTGCCCTTCTTTGATCTCACTGCTGATGTCAGACCTGCATTTACATAAGAAAGCGCGCAACACCGGCCCCACAGCTCGGCCACTCGGAAACAGCCCATAATATTATAAGAGTAATAAATAAATAAGTTGAGGGACTGATGACTTATGTGAAGGTGTTTTGGAAAAGTCTAGTAATATTTCCCTCAGGGATCTGAAGTGAGTTAGTGCTGCTGGTGATGATAAAGACATTCTATGTTTTTTCTGCTGTTATTATTACTAGTATTTTTATTATTATCATCACACTCCGATTAAATTCCTGATGACAGGGAAACTTAAACATAAGCAACATCCTGAAAATGATTAAAGTTGATATTGACATAGACCGCATTACAACAGCAATATACTGTCATTTATTGCATTTTTATTCCATGTTCAAACTGTTTATAATGTAAATATCAAGCCCATACTGTATATATTCTGGAAACTGAAAAAAAATCTTTTTTTAACTTTTTATAGTCTTATTGTTAAATCTTTTTATAGTGTACTTCTTGGAAGTGAACGTTTATTATTTATCATCTTTATCTTTACTAAATTTCCCCACTGCGGGACGAATAAAGGACGATCTTATCTTATCTTAGACTCTCAAATGATAATTTAAATTAAGATACAAATGTAATGTAATGGTGAACACCTCTGTAACATGTACCAGTGTTTCTAAGTCTATCCAGATTTATCTTCTTCTTCTTTACTGTATTTTTACACAGTGTGTTGCTTCAATGTTTAATTTAAAAAAAAGAAAGAAAAAGAGTGACACTTAAATTAATAAATGAGATCTAAAGAGAACCATATATATTGTCTACATTGCTTGTAATAGAGAGGAAGTAAACATCTGCTGAGTAATTTAACCTAAAATCGATTGTGTTATAAAATTATAAACCCAAAAATGATGCGGTTCCACAAGACCCACGAGCACTGGCTGAGTAACAGAAATGTGAGCACACAAGGGTTAAACCTTCACTTTCTATATAGATTCAAATGTAAATTAATGTCAGATTTGAGATGACACGCATATGTAACAGCCCGTTTAGTGAACACGTTTGTGACATAAATCTGTCTATTTTATTTTTTCTTCATTGTCTTTTTACACCATGTATTGCTCAAACTTTTAATGTTGTCTTAAAATGAATAAGTCCAGTGTCACCGTCTGTAGTAATGAAGACCAGTTTTTATTACTGAGATATTCACAAACTGAGTTGAATGATCATCGCAAGGTGAACATTGTTATTCGCTTTCTAAACTGTATACATTCCATTTTTATAACAAAATAAAAATGCTCAAAATTGTCAAACAAGTCGCGTCCCGTGTTTGTCATTAATTAGAAACAAAATGATATTATGTCGCATTATTCTTTTCACTGTGCACGCGAGGTTAAACGCGAAGAAAAAATGCCACCAAAAATTCAATAAGAACTCTGAAAAGCTGTGATAAATCTCTGTCCCGCAAACGGAATCATCGACACACATATGCCTTCGATAATGACATGTCATGTAGTGAAATATGTGCATTTAGAATTTTGTTAATCGTATTATTCGAAAGGATGATTATCTGATATTACTCAAAAATGTATTAATGTGGGTACATTGTAGAAGATACACATAGAAATACTATTATATATATTCTTGTGATATGTTGGAGAGCAAGTTGTAGGAAAATGAAGAACAGTTGACCTTGACGTTGCAACTGGTATAGCTAACTGAAAGCAGCAGAAAAGGTTTTACACATTTACACACTATGACTTTTTTGACCAGTTCTGGACGACATACTATACTATGACTTTTTTGATTGATTTTGGACGACATACGATACTATGATTTTTTGACCCATTTTGGACGACATACGATCTGATGACTTTTTGATTGATTTTGGGCGACTATACTATACTATGACTACTTTGATGACGACATTATACTTGACTTTTGATTGTTTGGATACTATACTATGACTTTTTGATTGATTTTGGACACATACTATACTATGACTTTTGATTGATTTTGGACGACATACCGAGCTTTTTGATTAATTTTGGGCGACATTATACTATACTATGACTTTTTGACCCATTTTTTTTGACATACTATACTATGACTTTTTGACCATTTAGACGACATACTATGACTTGACTTTTGACTTTTGACATTTTGGACCTACATACTATACTACTTGACTTTTTGATTGATTTTGGACGACATACTATACTATGACTTTTTGATTGATTTTGGACCATACTATACTATTTTTTGACCCATTTTGGACGACATACTTTACTATGACTTTTTGACCCATTTGGGCGACATACGATACTATGACTTTTTGACCCATTTTAGGCGACATACTATACTATGACTTTTTGATTGATTTTGGACATCCTATACTATTTTTTGACCAATTCTGGATGACACACTATACTATGACTTTTTGATTGATTTTGGACTGACATACTATGCTATGACTTTTGATTGATTACATACTATACTATGACTTTTTAAGTTTTGCGACATACTATACTATGACTTTTGACCAATTCTGGGCGACTATACTATACTATGACTTTTTGATTGATTTTGACTGACATACTGTACTATGACTTTTGACTGATTTTTGATGACATACGATACTATGATTTTTTGACTGATTTGGACTGGAATACTTTTTGGCGACATACTATGACTTTTTGGCCATTTTGGACGATATACTATACTTTTTGATTGATTTTGGGCTACAATTTACTATGACTTTTTTGATTGATTTTGACCTACTATACTGACTTTTTGATTGATTTTGACACATACTATACTATGACTTTTGACCCATTTTTGGACTATACGATACTATGATTTTTTGGCCATTTTTGGCGACATTACTATACTATGACTTTTTTGATTGATTTTGGACAACATACTATGCTATGAATTTTTTGATTGATTTTGGACGACATACTATACTATGACTTTTTTGGGCGATTTTGGACGACATACTATACTCTGACTTTTTTGGGTCATTTTGGACCGGGGCCGGAGTCGGACCCCCGGGTGGCTGTTCTCAAACGAGGTAGCGAGAGAGGACAGGCAGGGCAAGTAGTGAGAGGTGAGGAGGGTCAAAGGTCAAATACTTTATATTACACTGCAGCAAAAGGTAACCATATTAAGACACTTAGGTGGTGGTGACTGATTTTGGACAACATACTACATAATGGGCCACACAGTGGTGTAGTGGTTAGTGCTCTGAATCATGTGAGATATTTGTCCTGAATGCTTTTTCGTCCAATTTGGAAGTTTTTCAATAATAGAACTCATGACTTCGAAGACCTCAGAATGATGAAGTATTTAAGAACGGCCGTCCTGTCTAACTGGCTCCAATCTCGTGTAGTGGTTAGTGCTCTTACCTCTGAATCAGAAGGACTTGGGTTTGAGCGCCGCTTGAAACAACAACCTTTGTGTGTGTGGAGTTTTAGAGACAAACAACCATTCACTTCTAGAAAGTATTTCAAAGGTACATTACCCATGACTTCACAGACCTCAGCCCTGATTGACCAGGTCAATTTAGAGTGAGCAATTAACCTCATCCCCATATTGCATGTTCCTGGACTCAACCCAGAGAAAAGCCACGCACACAGGGGGAGAACATGAAAAACTCCATGATCCATGTTCCAACTGGGTCTCGAACCTAAGTCCCCTTGCTGCGAAGTCAGGAGCACTAACCACTACACCAACCATCTTGTCCGTGACAGGGGACAGACGTTCTTAAATATTTAATCAGTCATCAGACATTTTTTTGAAGTCATGAGTTCTATTATTGGAAGACTTCCAATTTGGACAAAAAAAGCATACAAGGACAACTAGCTCACATGGTTCGGACAAGGACTGACGTTCCTATGGTCGGGGGTTCGAATCTTACCTGAAGTGAATGTTTCAGTGGAAATTTACCTCATCACTGTATTGCATGTTTTGAATGGACTGGCCAACAGTCCAGGGTGAACCCCGCCTATGACCGTATGACAGCTGAGCTTGGCACAGCAGCCCCCCACGAACCTCCAGTGGACGACAAAGTGGTATATGACTGATGGACTGTGGGAGGAGGCCAGAGAACCCGGTGAAAAGCCGCGCACACACACAGGGAGAACATGAAAAACTCCAGAAAGATGCTTGTTCCATATGGGTCTCGAACCAAGGTCTTCTTGTTCCAAAGTCAAGAGCATTAACCACTACACCAACCACACTGTCCATGATGAGGGACAGATGTTGCTAAATATTTCATAAGGCTGAGATCTGTGAAATGAAGTCATGAGTTCTATTATTGAAAGACTTCCAAATTGGATGAAAAAGCAAAGAAGGACAACTAGCTCACATGGTTCGGACAAGGACTGACGTTCCTATGGTCAGGGGTTCGAATCTTACCTGACGTGAATGTTTAAGTGGAAATTTACTGTATTGCATGTTTTGAATGGACTGGTCAACAGTCCAGGGTGAACCCCGCCTATGACCCTATGACAGCTGAGCTTGGCACAGCAGCCCCCACGACCCTCCAGTGGAGGACAAGTGGTTGATGATTGATGGACTGTGGGAGGAGGCCAGAGAAGCCGGAGAAAAGCCGCGCACACACACAGGGAGAACATGAAAAACTCCAGAAAGATGCTTGTTCCATGTGGGTCTCGAACCGAGGTCTTCTTGTTCCAAAGGCAAGAGCATTAACCACTACACCAACCATGCTGTCCATGAAGAGGGACAGATGTTTTTAAATAGTTCATAAGGCTGAGATCTGTGAAGTAATGAGTTCTATTATTGAAAGGCTTCAAAATTGGCAGACGAAGCATACAAGGACAACTAGCTCACGTGGTTCAGGCAAGGACTGTCGTTCCTATGGTCATGGGTTCGAATCTTACGTGAAGTGAATGTTTAAGTGCAAATTTACTGTATTGCATGTTTTGAATGGACTGGCCAACAGTCCAGGGTGAACCCCGCCTATGACCCTATGACAGCTGAGCTTGGCACAGCAGCCGACATGGCCCTCCAGTGGAGGACACAGTGGTAGATGATTGATGGAGTGTGGGAGGAGGCCAGAGAACCCGGGGGAGAACATGAAAAACTGCAGAAAGATGCCTGTTCCATATGGGTCTCGAACCAAGGTCTTCTTGTTCTAAAGTCAATCGCATTAACCACTACACCAACCATGCTGTCCGTGAAGAGGGACAGATGTTTTTAAATAGTTCATAAGGCTGAGATCTGTGAAGTCATGAGTTCTATTATTGAAAGACTTCAAAATTGGCCTACGAAGCATACAAGGGCAACTAGCTCACGTGGTTCAGGCAAGGACTGTCATTCCTATGGTCAGGGGTTCGAATCCTACGTGAAGTGAATGTTTAAGTGCAAATTTACTGTATTGCATGTTTTGAATGGACTGGCCAACAGTCCAGGGTGAACCCCGCCTATGACCCTATGACAGCTGAGCTTGGCACAGCAGCCGACATGGCCCTCCAGTGGAGGACACAGTGGTAGATGATTGATGGAGTGTGGGAGGAGGCCAGAGAACCCGGGGGAGAACATGAAAAACTGCAGAAAGATGCCTGTTCCATATGGGTCTCGAACCAAGGTCTTCTTGTTCCAAAGTCAAGAGCATTAACCACTACACCAACCATGCTGTCCATGAAGAGGGACAGATGTTTTTAAATAGTTCATAAGGCTGAGATCTGTGAAGTCATGAGTTCTATTATTGAAAGGCTTCAAAATTGGCCGAAAAAGCATATAAGGACAACTAGCTCACTTGGTTCGGGCAAGGACTGTCGTTCCTATGGTCATGGGTTCGAATCTTACGTGAAGTGAATGTTTAAGTGCAAATTTACTGTATTGCATGTTTTGAATGGACTGGCCAACAGTCCAGGGTGAACCCCGCCTATCACAGCTGAGCTTGGCACAGCAGCCCCCATGACCCTCCAGTGGAGGACACAGTGGTAGATGATTGATGGAGTGTGGGAGGAGGCCAGAGAACCCGGGGAGAACATGAAAAACTGCAGAAAGATGCTTGTTCCACATGGGTCTCGAACCAAGGTCTTCTTGTTCTAAAGTCAAGCGCATTAACCACTACACCAACCATGCTGTCCATGATGAGGGACAGATGTTTTTAAATAGTTCATAAGGCTGAGATCTGTGAAGTCATGAGTTCTATTATTGAAAGGCTTCAAAATTGGCCGACGAAGCATACAAGGACAACTAGCTCACGTGGTTCAGGCAAGGACTGTCGTTCCTATGGTCATGGGTTCGAATCTTACGTGAAGTGAATGTTTAAGTGCAAATTTACTGTATTGCATGTTTTGAATGGACTGGCCAACAGTCCAGGGTGAACCCCGCCTATGACCCTATGACAGCTGAGCTTGGCACAGCAGCCCCCATGGCCCTCCAGTGGAGGACACAGTGGTAGATGATTGATGGAGTGTGGGAGGAGGCCAGAGAACCCGGGGAGAACATGAAAAACTGCAGAAAGATGCTTGTTCCACATGGGTCTCGAACCAAGGTCTTCTTGTTCTAAAGTCAAGCGCATTAACCACTACACCAACCATGCTGTCCATGAAGAGGGACAGATGTTTTAAATAGTTCATAAGGCTGAGATCTGTGAAGTCATGAGTTCTATTATTGAAAGACTTCAAAATTGGCCGACGAAGCATACAAGGACAACTAGCTCATGTGTTTCAGGCAAGGACTGTCGTTCCTATGGTCATGGGTTCGAATCCTACGTGAAGTGAATGTTTAAGTGCAAATTTACTGTATTGCATGTTTTGAATGGACTGGCCAACAGTCCAGGGTGAACCCCGCCTATGACCCTATGACAGCTGAGCTTGGCACAGCAGCCCCCATGGCCCTCCAGTGGAGGACACAGTGGTAGATGATTGATGGAGTGTGGGAGGAGGCCAGAGAACCCGGGGAGAACATGAAAAACTGCAGAAAGATGCCTGTTCCATATGGGTCTCGAACCAAGGTCTTCTTGTTCCAAAGTCAAGAGCATTAACCACTACACCAACCATGCTGTCCATGAAGAGGGACAGATGTTTTTAAATAGTTCATAAGGCTGAGATCTGTGAAGTCATGAGTTCTATTATTGAAAGGCTTCAAAATTGGCCGAAGAAGCATACAAGGACAACTAGCTCACGTGGTTCAGGCAAGGACTGTCGTTCCTATGGTCATGGGTTCGAATCTTACGTGAAGTGAATGTTTAAGTGCAAATTTACTGTATTGCATGTTTTGAATGGACTGGCCAACAGTCAGGGTGAACCCCGCCTATGACCCTATGACAGCTGAGCTTGGCACAGCAGCCCCCATGGCCCTCCAGTGGAGGACACAGTGGTAGATGATTGATGGAGTGTGGGAGGAGGCCAGAGAACCCGGGGGAGAACATGAAAAACTGCAGAAAGATGCTTGTTCCATATGGGTCTCGAACCAAGGTCTTCTTGTTCCAAAGTCAAGAGCATTAACCACTACACCAACCATGCTGTCCATGAAGAGGGACAGATGTTTTTAAATAGTTCATAAGGCTGAGATCTGTGAAGTCATGAGTTCTATTATTGAAAGGCTTCAAAATTGGCCGACGAAGCATACAAGGACAACTAGCTCACGTGGTTCAGGCAAGGACTGTCGTTCCTATGGTCATGGGTTCGAATCTTACGTGAAGTGAATGTTTAAGTGCAAATTTACTGTATTGCATGTTTTGAATGGACTGGCCAACAGTCCAGGGTGAACCCCGCCTATGACCCTATGACAGCTGAGCTTGGCACAGCAGCCCCCATGGCCCTCCAGTGGAGGACACAGTGGTAGATGATTGATGGAGTGTGGGAGGAGGCCAGAGAACCCGGGAGAACATGAAAAACTGCAGAAAGATGCTTGTTCCACATGGGTCTCGAACCAAGGTCTTCTTGTTCCAAAGTCAAGAGCATTAACCACTACACCAACCATGCTGTCCATGAAGAGGGACAGATGTTTTTAAATAGTTCATAAGGCTGAGATCTGTGAAGTCATGAGCTCTATTATTGAAAGGCTTCAAAATTGGCCGACGAAGCATACAAGGACAACTAGCTCATGTGTTTCAGGCAAGGACTGTCGTTCCTATGGTCATGGGTTCGAATCCTACGTGAAGTGAATGTTTAAGTGCAAATTTACTGTATTGCATGTTTTGAATGGACTGGCCAACAGTCCAGGGTGAACCCCGCCTATGACCCTATGACAGCTGAGCTTGGCACAGCAGCCCCCATGGCCCTCCAGTGGAGGACACAGTGGTAGATGATTGATGGAGTGTGGGAGGAGGCCAGAGAACCCGGGGAGAACATGAAAAACTGCAGAAAGATGCTTGTTCCACATGGGTCTCGAACCAAGGTCTTCTTGTTCTAAAGTCAAGCGCATTAACCACTACACCAACCATGCTGTCCTTGAAGAGGGACAGATGTTTTTAAATAGTTCATAAGGCTGAGATCTGTGAAGTCATGAGCTCTATTATTGAAAGGCTTCAAAATTGGCCGACGAAGCATACAAGGACAACTAGCTCACGTGGTTCAGGCAAGGACTGTCGTTCCTATGGTCATGGGTTCGAATCTTACGTGAAGTGAATGTTTAAGTGCAAATTTACTGTATTGCATGTTTTGAATGGACTGGCCAACAGTCCAGGGTGAACCCCGCCTATGACCGTATGACAGCTGAGCTTGGCACAGCAGCCCCCATGGCCCTCCAGTGGAGCACACAGTGGTAGATGATTGATGGAGTGTGGGAGGAGGCCAGAGAACCCGGGGGAGAACATGAAAAACTGCAGAAAGATGCCTGTTCCATATGGGTCTCGAACCAAGGTCTTCTTGTTCCAAAGTCAAGAGCATTAACCACTACACCAACCATGCTGTCCATGAAGAGGGACAGATGTTTTTAAATAGTTCATAAGGCTGAGATCTGTGAAGTCATGAGCTCTATTATTGAAAGGCTTCAAAATTGGCCGACGAAGCATACAAGGACAACTAGCTCACGTGGTTCAGGCAAGGACTGTCGTTCCTATGGTCATGGGTTCGAATCTTACGTGAAGTGAATGTTTAAGTGCAAATTTACTGTATTGCATGTTTTGAATGGGCTGGCCAACAGTCCAGGGTGAACCCCGCCTATGACCCTATGACAGCTGAGCTTGGCACAGCAGCCCCCATGGCCCTCCAGTGGAGGACACAGTGGTAGATGATTGATGGAGTGTGGGAGGAGGCCAGAGAACCCGGGGAGAACATGAAAAACTGCAGAAAGATGCTTGTTCCACATGGGTCTCGAACCAAGGTCTTCTTGTTCTAAAGTCAAGTGCATTAACCACTACACCAACCATGCTGTCCATGATGAGGGACAGATGTTTTAAATAGTTCATAAGGCTGAGATCTGTGAAGTCATGAGTTCTATTATTGAAAGACTTCAAAATTGGCCGACGAAGCATACAAGGACAACTAGCTCACGTGGTTCAGGCAAGGACTGTCGTTCCTATGGTCATGGGTTCGAATCTTACGTGAAGTGAATGTTTAAGTGCAAATTTACTGTATTGCATGTTTTGAATGGACTGGCCAACAGTCCAGGGTGAACCCCGCCTATGACCCTATGACAGCTGAGCTTGGCACAGCAGCCCCCATGGCCCTCCAGTGGAGGACACAGTGGTAGATGATTGATGGAGTGTGGGAGGAGGCCAGAGAACCCGGGGGAGAACATGAAAAACTGCAGAAAGATGCCTGTTCCATATGGGTCTCGAACCAAGGTCTTCTTGTTCCAAAGTCAAGAGCATTAACCACTACACCAACCATGCTGTCCATGAAGAGGGACAGATGTTTTTAAATAGTTCATAAGGCTGAGATCTGTGAAGTCATGAGCTCTATTATTGAAAGGCTTCAAAATTGGCCGACGAAGCATACAAGGACAACTAGCTCACGTGGTTCAGGCAAGGACTGTCGTTCCTATGGTCATGGGTTCGAATCTTACATGAAGTGAATGTTTAAGTGCAAATTTACTGTATTGCATGTTTTGAATGGGCTGGCCAACAGTCCAGGGTGAACCCCGCCTATGACCCTATGACAGCTGAGCTTGGCACAGCAGCCCCCATGGCCCTCCAGTGGAGGACACAGTGGTAGATGATTGATGGAGTGTGGGAGGAGGCCAGAGAACCCGGGGAGAACATGAAAAACTGCAGAAAGATGCTTGTTCCACATGGGTCTCGAACCAAGGTCTTCTTGTTCTAAAGTCAAGAGCATTAACCACTACACCAACCATGCTGTCCATGAAGAGGGACAGATGTTTTTAAATAGTTCATAAGGCTGAGATCTGTGAAGTCATGAGCTCTATTATTGAAAGGCTTCAAAATTGGCCGACGAAGCATACAAGGACAACTAGCTCACGTGGTTCAGGCAAGGACTGTCGTTCCTATGGTCATGGGTTCGAATCTTACGTGAAGTGAATGTTTAAGTGCAAATTTACTGTATTGCATGTTTTGAATGGACTGGCCAACAGTCCAGGGTGAACCCCGCCTATGACCCTATGACAGCTGAGCTTGGCACAGCAGCCCCCATGGCCCTCCAGTGGAGGACACAGTGGTAGATGATTGATGGAGTGTGGGAGGAGGCCAGAGAACCCGGGGGAGAACATGAAAAACTGCAGAAAGATGCCTGTTCCATATGGGTCTCGAACCAAGGTCTTCTTGTTTCAAAGGCAAGAGCATTAACCACTGCACCAACTGTTTGGGCCTTTAGGGAGGACATGTATCCTTAAATACCTCATTAGTCTGAGGTCTTTCTGAAGTCATCTTTGTGCTCATCTGTTATTGAAAGTCGTCCAACGTTGATGAAGCAGTGTGTGAGTACAAATAGCTCACGTGGTTCAGACAAAGACTGGGGTTCCTGAGGTCAGAGGTTCGAATCTTAGATGAAGCAACATTTTAAGCCCACTATTCTACACAGAGAGTGAATAAGTTTGAGAAAACCAAGAGGAATAGCATGGACAGTTAGCTCAGCTGGTTAGAGAGTGGCCTTTCAGTCCGGATGTTGGCGGTTCGATTCCCTTATAGGTCAAAGTTTAAGGTTTCACAGCCAAAGTGAAGACTCAAAAACGCCCGGAGCTCCGTCCCAAATGTCAAAAGGGTTCGTGGCGTGAAGGGTTGGTTCGCAACCGCAAGGTTGTGCCAGTCCGGCTGTGGCTGGTTCAAATCCAGCACGGTGCGAACACTTGGCCCCGGCGCCGGGGTCTAACTACGCGCGCTCTCACTGCGATTGTAGTGGTGGGAGGTTGGGGCTGGGCTGTGCTCCCCCGGCCACCCGCACAGATGACAGCAGGGGGTTATACCATTTTATTTCACATTTTTTGCCAAAAAAAAGCCTTAAAAAAACAAAAAAATTACAAAAAAAAATGATAGGGGTTCACTCCCTGGACTGTTGACCACACAGTTGGGTCCAGGTGTCCAGTAACTGCTGCTTAAAAATGATGAGCACATGAATGAGACTTCTGTGTGATTAACGTGTTCACATCCTATTTACATCGTTAACAAGTGAAAACTGTGGACGAGTCAAAGTGGCAACATTCAGTCAATAAATACACCATTAAATAATGACTCACATGTGTCTCACATTCATTCATTCATTCATTCACATTGGAATTAAATACATAAATGTCTCATTATTAAATGTGTCATTCATTCATTCCAATACCAAATTCATTTGATGTAAAAACAACATACAACACACACATGTGAGTCATTATTTAATGGTGTATTTATTGATTGAATGATGCCACTTTGACTCGTCCACAGTTTTCACTGGTTAATAATGTAAAAATGATGTGAACACATTAAACTCTGTTGACAAGTGCTGTTAACGTCCGTGTGAGGGGATGAAATCACAGGTGAAAGAGTGATGGTTTGCTCCAGAAAGTGTGCTAAACGCAAGTTTAAATGCGACGAGTCTCTGATGTGACTCCAGTGTCTGACGTGAAACTGCGATACAATCGTGCGACTTCTCCAGCTAATGTTGTTGTGGTTGCTACGGTTACACACAGGATGTGACACTGTTTGAGAGAATTATTAGTAGGAAAACTAATACAGTGAAATATGGCGTATTCTTTTTTTTAGTGTATAGTTTTTTTTTTAACAGACATTACAAATAAACGTCATTAAAAATTAACTAAATAAATGAACATTTCGATCCACTAGGTGGTGCCAAGTGCTCACTTTCACGAGCGCTGTTGTCTAAGTATATCTCATGGTGTCTTTGATGATTATTTAAAAAAATATAAAACAAGTAGAGATGCAAGAATAACTGCATAATTTAAATCATTACTAAATTAATTGTCAAATTCTTTAATAATCGATGAATTGTTTTTTGTTTCATTACAAATGTTGAACATTTTCCGGTTTCTTTGTTCCTTTTAATAAAGGAAGTGAAATGAATGGTGTGTGTGTTTACATGTGGAGCAGTGACGTCACATTAGCATTAGCATTAGCAGGTGTAATCTGAACACCTGTGATCGGATCCCTCAGGTCGGATGTTAACAGCAGGTGTGAACAGAGCGTCAACAGAACATCTAAGAAATGTGCGGATCATTTTTAAGCAGCAGTTACCACACCTGTCCCCGCTGCTCCTCGTCCTCCTCCTGGTCCTGGTCCTGATCCTGGCTCCGGCTCCTGGTCCTGGTCCTGGTCCAAACAAAGTTGGAGATCATTTACAAAGACTTTAAAAATCCTGAAAACATTTGTAAAATCTCAATATTTAACAGAGGATTCTGACGTATGTGAATGGAATCACTAGAAAACACATGAACTGTGCCTTTAACGGCAGCTGTTTGCAGGTCTTCAGTCAGAGGACACGATGAGACAAAGCAGTGTCCACTTTAAAGTGTTCAGATGTGCTCAGTGCAGTAAATGAGTGAAGAAATGTGAGGAAATCACAGGAAAACCTTTATATTGTCAACTATATATTGATCCATATCAACACGGACACTTTTATTTTGAAATTCTGCTAAACCACTGCTCGTCAACAGTTTTTTTTACTTAATCTGCCCCCTACTGGCCAGACTAGATACTCATTCTAAACAGTTTTAATGGTATAGTGAATATTTTTGTTGATGTACTATATTTGGACATTTTTGACAGTTTACTAATAATGAAGATATATTTTTTTAGGACACACTATACTAAGACACTTTTAGACAGTTCATAGTTTAACCTTTTACACCACTATAAATACATGACTAACTTTTTGGATCTTTTTGTAATTTTTTTTTGAGTAGTTTTATTGCAATGTACTTTTACTTTTTCTTGAGTATATATTTGAAGAAAGAACGTTACTTTTACACCGTTCCATTTGGCTAAGTGACGGTCGTTACGTCATTTTTTTAAAATCTTTTTTATTACATGCGCGATCTATTTCTCTTCCTATTTTAAAGGCTGTATTTATTGTTTTATTTAGAATATTATTATTTAACATTTGAACATTGTTGTTTTATATTATGTTGTGTCTATTTTGTACTATCTGTGTTGCTCCGAATATTTCAAAAATAAATCCGGAGAAACTCAGTACTTGAGTCGTCTTTCACACATTTCATACTTTTTTACTTTTAAAGTATTGTTATTTTATTTTTACTTCTACTTGAGTAATTATTATCTTACAGTAACAGTAATTTTACTTGAGTCATTTTTTGGCTTCTCTACCCACCTCTGCATATTATACGAGGACATTTTGGACAGTTGTTGACAGTATGACGTCATACTACATAATGACATATTTGACACTAAGTCACTTTTTTGAAAACGTGTACGTGTGTTTACATGTGGAGCAGTGACGTCACATTAGCATTAGCATTAGCAGGTGTTATCTGAACACCTGTGATCGGATCCCTCAGGTCGGATGTGAACAGCAGGTGTGAACAGAGCGTCAACAGAACATCTAAGAAATGTGCGGATCAATTTTAAGCAGCAGTTACCACACACCTGTCCCCGCTGCTCCTCGTCCTCCTCCTGGTCCTGGTCCTGATCCTGGCTCCATCTCCTGGTCCTGCTCCTGCACCAAACAAAGTTGTAGATCAGTTACAAAGACTTTAAAAATCCTGAAAACATTTGTAAAATCTCAATATTTAACAGAGGATTCTGGCGTATTTAGCGACGGCTGTGAATGGAATCACTTGAAAACACATGAACTGTGCCTTTAACGGCAGCTGTTTGCAGGTCTTCAGTCAGAGGACATGATGAGACAAAGCAGTGTCCACTTTAATATATATTGATCCATATCAACACACTTTTATTTTGAAATTCTGCTAAACCACTGCTAGTCAACAGTTTTTTTTTTTACTTAATCTGCCCCCTACTGGCCAGACTAGATACTCATTCTAAACAGTTTTAATGGTATAGTGAAATTTTTTTGTTTATGTACTATATTTGGACATTTTTGACAGTTTACTAATAATGAAGTTTTTTTTAGGACATACTATACTAGGACACTTTTAGACAGTTCATAGTTTAGTTTAAGTTTTTTTTGAGTAGTTTTATTGCAACGTACTTTTACTTTTTCTTGAGTATATATTTGAAGAAAGAACGTTACTTTTACGCCGTTCCATTTGGCTAAGTGACGGTCGTTACGTCATTTTAAAAACATTTTTGTAGGTCATGTACGTGTGTTTACTGCGGAGCAGTGACGTCACATTAGCAGCAGCTAACCTGCTACTGGCCAGACTAGATACTCATTCTGAACAGTTTGGATGGTCTATTGACAGTTTGTGTTGAGGACATTCTTTGACATATGTAGACAATTTATATTTAAACGTTTTTGAGGACATACTACACTCGGAAAGTTAATATTTGGACAGTTTTGACGACATACTGTCACATTGACAACACACGTGTGTTTGCTGTGGAGCAGTGACGTCACGTTAGCATTAGCAGGTGTAACCTGAACACCTGTGGTCGGATGTGAACAGCAGGTGTGAACAGAGCGTCAACAGAGAATCTAAGAAATGTGTGGATCATTGTAAACAGCAGTTACCACGTTTGTTCACATGATTGTACACATGTTACTTCCCGCCGCTCCTCGTCCTCTCGCTGTTTCTGTCTCTGCGCAGAAGAAGCTCCGCCTCCGACAAAGGAAGTGGAACATTCCAAATAGATCGACACAGAGGGGAGGAGTGGAATGTACCAATTCACGGAAACTACATAAAGGCTTTTAAATCAGTGTGTGTTTGTGCAGGAGCTCCACCTGTAATTACTCAACGTTCATGTCCTCGCTGGACAAATAAAAGAAAAATAGCAGCTGAAATTGTGAGAAGGGTCCAGCTGCAGACCCTTAGACCGCTCCACGACTCACCCCCGACTACAGGTCACAGAAGAGAGTGCGTCTGAAACGTGATGACGTTTCCATTGGTGAAGAAGTATGAAGAGAGAGAACCCGAAACAAGCCCTAAGCTGAGGAGATGCAACATTTGCCTAACAAAGGGGAGCTACGCAAAGCCTTCGTCTAGGATTGCTGTGTGCTTTTAATCTTGAGTTTGGATGTGGAGCTTTAACAGTACCTGCTCCTCACAAGAACTGAACCTATGTTCTCAGGACTTCACAGCAGCGTTCTTGTCCACTGAGCCACCTGCTTTTTGTAGTTCTTTAGGTTCTCTTAGGGCTTTTGACTGTTTACTTTGAACACTGAACTCAAACACTCGAGTTAATCATAAGACTTGAACTGACATTCTCAGACATACAAGTCTTGCTCTTCCAGAAGAAGCTATTCTTACTGAACTGCAGAATAACATGTTGCTGGTATTTTGAACTTCTTATTTTGGCCTGAAGTTTGAAAGTAGTGCAGAATTTTAGTTGACAGTAAGAGTTGAACGCACAACCTCAGAAGCACAAATCATCTTCCAAAGGACAGAGCTATATCTGCTGAGTATCTTAAGGTGAATTTAAATTCTGCAGTTGTTCGAACCTGCAAGATGGCAAGGTAGATTCCACAACAGTGGGGTTGTCCCAGTCCAGCAGTCGACAGGTTCTGGTCCACAACCACAGCACTGCTCTGGACCTTATTACTCAGAAGGTTTTGACTGGTAGTATTGAAAATAGGATTATAAAATGTGGTCATCATCTCTGCCTCTGTCTCTGACACATAATCAGGTGATTATGAACAACATACTATACTATGACGTTTTTGACCGATTTTGGACGACATACTATACTATGACTTTTTTGGACAACATCCTATACTATGACTTTTTTGATCGATTTTGGACAACATACTATACTATGACTTTTTTGATCGATTTTGGACGACATACTATACTATGACTTATTTGGCTGATTTTGGACGACATACTGTACTATTATTTATTTGGCTGATTTTGGACGACATACTATTGTAATGAGTCAGGGAAGGACCCAAATGCAGTACACGGAGGCAAGCAGAGAGTTGGTAATGACGTTTATTTAACCCAACGTTCAGTGATAGTCTTTCACCAGGGAGATGCAGAGCTATTCCGCCACAGGAACAAGCAGGTAGAAGTCAGGCAGGGAGCAGGCAGAATCCATTAGTACTAGACTAGTACTAGCAACATAGAACAATCTGGCAGTGACTGCATGGTGGAGAGGAGTATATCTCGTGGGCTAATTAGTGACCCGGTGCAGCTGCTGTGAACAGGTGAGTGGAGTTGAGCTAATGAGGAGGGAGTGGCTGGAAGGTGGTGAGAAGGAGGGGCTGGTGAGCTGGGGTGAAATGAGATGACTGAGAGAAGATCATGACAACTATACTATGATTTTTTTGGGCGATTTTGGACGACATACTATACTATGACTTTTTTGGGTCATTTTGGACAACATACTATACTATGGCTTTTTTGGGTCATTTTGGACGACATACCATATTATGGCTTTTTTGGGTCATTTTGGACGACTTTTATGTTTGATTGTGGACGACATACTATACTATGACTTTTTTGAGTGACTTTGGAACGACAATACTATACTATGACTTTTTTGGGTGATTTTGTAACGACAATACTATACTATGTCTTTTTGACTGATTTTGGATGACATAACATTTTTTGCAACAAATCACAACATACATTATCTCAAGGCACTGTCCATAGCCAACATTATAGGGAGCAGAGAAACCCAACAATTAGTATGCAAAATGTCATAGATGTTAAACACCACAACAAGCTCTCCTCCTCTGGGATCACCTGAATCCTGTGTCTGTTCTGTTTGCCAAACAGGGTTCACTGCAGTCTAAACACAAAGGTAGCCGAGTATGTATGTGTGTCTTATTTACAGTGGGGCTGTGACCCTGCTCCCATAAAGACTCCATGTGTTTTACATGGCAGTCAACTGTGAATGGGCACAGGTCGGCGTGTGTGTGGGAGTTGAGGAGCTTCCAGCAGGACTGGGCACATCTGCAGACAAACTTTTTCACACAGGCTCTCCAATCCCGAGCCAGGATCAACAGGGCACAGCCCCTTCATCCTCACGTCTCACCGTCTAAGTAACATGAAGGGGGGGAGAGAACCACTGGAGTTCATGATAATGAAATAACTCATGTCAGACAAGAGCAGAATCACAGCTGAGGTATGATAGATTATCCACATGTAGGATCAAAAACAGCTTGACGCAGATACTGTTACAGCGACAGATACTGTCGCTGTAATCAGCTTTTCACATCATGGTGTTTTTATGGTTCAAAAAGCTATGAAAGACAACCCATTATATTTATTTGGAGAAAATCTTTATTTTATATTTGAACATTTCAAAAGTGTCACACTTTATTGTTCAGCCATAATGGAAATTAAGTAAAAAAAATCCTATTTGATCATTTCAAATCCAAAGTGACATATTTCAAGAGCTTAGAATATAATTTCCCAGAAACATAAAGTAATTTATGTGCTTCATGTGCCAAATTTTAGATAATCAATTATGCTGTATGTTGCAAAATATTGTCACAGTCAAAATATCTAAGGAAAAATATGACTTTTCTAAAGTATCTCGATGAACGAGCACTGTGTTCATATTTGGGAGGAACGAGTCCTCGGGCTCAGAGCACAGGGCCATTGTTCTTCCAATCTCAAGGGGATTGAGCCATTATCATGAATCTGGAGGCTCACTGGGGTGGGGGTGGGGGTGGTGGTGGAAAAGGACACTCAACTTTCACCCATGAGGATCAGAGGCTGAATGGGTGCAGAGTTACTATTATGCCCCTGGAAATTTATCCCATGCTCCGAACAGGGTGCAGATAAAACTTAACCCAGACGAGCACTGCTACAGCGTATTCTTATAATAATGTACTTTTTTTTTTCCCGCCTCCTCTTTTACTATTTTGAACCTTTTGGGGTGATTTAAAAGAGAAATATAACACAATGAAATACATGGCATGCTCTTTCTTGTAATGCCAAACCTTCGTCTCACAACCAGAAACATCTATCCTTTTTTTTGAGAGAATGGAAGAAATGTGAAATCCACAATAATAAATTCATAAAAGGTTAAGTCTCTTATGGGATACGTTTATTTCTGGCTGTTGGGCCTGTTCTCTATTACCAACTCAAGTCATTTGACCATAGATAATGTCCTAATTGAAATTAAAACCAGGGCTTTGATTAGCAGCCATCATGCATGCCATAAAGTAAGGACTTGAAAGGACACTTTTGAATGGAATCAATCACCAAACCTTATCCGTAACGGTGTGTTTCCATTTTGCCTCTTATCTCCAGCTGAATGGAGTTGGACTCCACTGCCAGCGGATTATTGACAAATAACAAGAACATTATGTTGATCATAAACAGTATTCCAGCAGCAGGCTAAGAGCTGACAGGTTAGACAAGCAGAAGGACAGAAACAGCTTTAGGAGGAGCCATGTGAAAATCCCATCACCCTCTGATGTGCCTGCCGTAGCTCACAGCGGGGATCGACACAGAAACAACAACCTCCGTCCGTGTTTTGTGTACCATTTGTTTATAACCACTGTCTCTATTGTGCTTGGAAGACTGAACTCTTTTAAGTGACAGATGGGTGGCACCTTTGAACATGTCTTGTGGTCCAGCAGCCTCCACCATGAGGTAAAAAAGCACCAGTCTCTTCACAAAAACAAAATCTGAGCGCTTGCTGTGTTTGAGCTGCAGTCAGGATGAGGGGGGTGAATTCTGGTAATGCAACTAATCAAGCACAATAAAGTATTGCCAGAGCTGAGTTTGGCCCAGTTCATACTTTGTCATTCCACTGTGGTCTGCATGTGAACAAACACTAGTACACCTATAGTTTGAGTCCACATGGACCATAGATGCTGACTGTGCATACTCCCTGTATCGCAACACTTTTCAATCCAGATGTAACGTGCTGCTTTTGGTCAAACGAGACAACAAAGAGTGCAATCATGGATGTTTGCTCGAGTTTACGTGTGTACAAGTCTGAACTCCTAACTCCTGGAGAGAAATCGTCACTTCTATAACGGACTGTGAGATTAACCTTTAGTGCTCACACAGCACAAGTCGCCGGGGGGATTATAGGTCACATATTCAGGCTTTATAAAATAGTTTGTTTCTTTTGTGTGTGTGTGTGTGTGTTGAGTCACTGTTCTGATTCATTTTATAATCGCGTTTTTAAGTAGTGATATAAAGTTGCGGTAATTGTGCAGAGTCACAAAATAGACCGCTTTTCTTTCATTTTTGTTCATAAAAACAAGCCAAGCGAACTTTGAACCGTGACATATTTCCAAATTTCCTGAAATAAATTTTGAGTATTTTTGAGTATTTTTTGTCTGAAAACAAGGATATAAGACACTCTAATTGCACATTCTAATAGCCTCTGTATATAATGTACGTTTTAACAGTAATGGGGAAAAAAAGCAGCGTAAATGCTCTGTGTTCTAAGGGTTGTGGGACGTGAGATTGACGCTGACCACCGTTTCAGTACGAACAGAAACTGCGTGCAAGTATGTGCATGCAGAAATGCGAAGTAGTTATCAAAGGACACGGAAGTATGACACCGCTCTTTCCCATATGTGTGTGCATGTTGCAGGCTGCTGTACAAACATGGCTCTGTAAACCACTGTTCTTGCCCAAGTACACATTAAAGGCTTATTCTAAGGCTATGAAAACATACGATAATTGTTTTTTATTTTAAAGCGATGATCAAGGGTAGTATATTTAATTGTGCCCGAGAAACCCTCCCAAATGTTACACACTGGACCTTTAAAGGAGACCATTCAATGAAGACATTAACCGATGATGTAATCAGGTGACATAGTTTCATTAGTAAATGGAGACTTCTAGAGTTGTATTTGAGAGCAGAGCAGCACTTACTGCAATGTCTGCGAATTAGATCATGCTTTTATAATCCACTAAACTGTCCTGAGATTTGTTGTGTTATTTACCGTCCATGAAGCAGCTGCAGGACATCATCACTCTTTACTTTTCAGCCAGACCAACACTGAGCTATATATCATACTTCTCTTTTTTTTGGGTGGATTTCCTTCTGGGTTTCCCATGGCATCACAGTGCTATCTCTCACCGAGGTGGCACTGTATGAAGCTTTATCGCGGCGTCTGACGAGGTGCCGCTGAAGAGGAGCATAAAGGCAGTGATGGAGGTGGGGGAGCATCACTTGGGTGGGGAGATGTCGACAGAGTCCATTGGCGATCCAGTTCTTTACAGGCCTCTCTCCATCCGCTCCCCCTCTGGTAAGCAAGGGGGCTGAGGGAAGGTATAGGAATCACATGGACAGGCAACAGCCCAGCTGCAGGCTTTTAAACACATACAATAGATAAAGTGTGCTGATACATCTGGACCTCATGAATTTCAGGTCTTTTAGATTTTGGTTGGCAGAGGCGTGAGAGCACCAAAGCATCCTTATACGTGATTAAAGCTCCCTTCTTTAAAGATTACAAAGGTATTTTGAATGCGTGATCATGCGTGCACTGCAGGTCCAAAAGCAGCAGTGCACTTTTTTGTCTGTCGAGATACATTTGAGAGCAACTGGTTCTGGTTCATGTCTTTCAGTTTCAACTTCAGAAGCTTTTACAGTGTTGAGGAAAAAAAGAAAGTGTTTTTAAGGCTACAATCAACAAGCTGACATCTAAATAATTCAAACCAAACGTTTTGCTTACAGAGAGGATCTTAATTCAGGCCCGTGCTGACAATTTTCCCCTGAAAGCAAACCTTGAAATAAAATCCTCCTAAGCCCTCGGTCTTCCCCTCCAGAGTGTCGTTAAACTCTGGCTGTGTATGGACATGATTACTGAGTGCCACAGGTTTTACATCAGTGCACAACCTTGACTTCCAGCAGGAAACCTGCTGCACGGGTCAATTGGATCCATACCTAGTTTGGCTTAAAGGCGGTGGATGTTGTCTGTGACGCCGCACCTGAGAGTCAAACTGCACCACCGTCCATGTCTGCAAATGTAAATAAATAAAACACAGCTTGTAGGAAGTTGTATTAGTCTTGGCAGAGAGCATGGATGTCTAGTTTTTGTGCGAGTCAGTGTTTTGCATGTAGCCATGGCGAGGGAGGCCTGTGTGCGAGCAGTGCTGCCTGCGGCCCACAGCAGCAGAGACAGATCCGTTTGCTCAGCAGCTGAGCGGGGACACGGAGATGCTCCTTTCACAGTGAGCTGAGCACCGACAATCGGGGCTTTGTCATGCAGGCATCTGCTGTTACAGCTCACAGGAAGAATACATGTCTCTTTAAAAAAGTGCACTCAGTGGGGTTATCAGTGTTAAAGATCAGGTGGCTTCAGATCAACAGGCACAATGTGCATGTACACGCTGGCGCTTCAGCGGCGACATATGGTCTTTGTTTTTGGGTTATTTAGTGCACACGGGCACAAAAACTATACTAGGCCTCGTTTAAACTAGAGAAGGCATTTAACTGTAGACTATGTCATAAATAAGGACTCGGGTTTTAAATGTGTCAGTATACTTTCAGGCACAACCAGTTTTACCAATTAGCTCCTGAGGAGAGTTGTAATAAAGCAGCAGGCATTCAAATACAGTTCAGGGAAACGCTGTGTGCATTTTTAAATGATCCACTTTAGCACATGCTTTAAATTCTGTACAAAACCTGCTAACACTGATACTACGTTAAACAAAGTACAGCTATAAATGAATGGGCTTCACCATTTGTCAGCACAGTAGCTGTGTTATTGGAATTCCTTCTTATTCACCAGATTAAAATTCATGGCAAATGATTGACAAGAAAGACGGACGCTATTCAGCAGAGCGCACACACACAAAATACACTCAGAAATTACATATTAACCTCGCCGCATCCAGAAACAATGGAACCCCAAATGATTTGCATCGGCGGCGAATACCAGTCAAACCAGTCCTTCTCACGTAGCCAGGCAGCACAGCGGTCAGGCAAACAGGTATTGTAAAAATAAATATTAATCTGGCGTCTAGAGATAGCCTAGTGTTTACGTGACCTTATATACTGCTTTTCTTAAACCCACACCCTTGCTGCTCAGTGAGTGAATCATGAAAGGAATTCTCATCTCAAGCACAGAAGGTGACATGAGTTGATAATCATTAACTCTGGCAGCCTGTTATGCAAATTCATACTTTTAGAGAAAGGAGATCACAGCTGGGATGATCTCTATGGAAAAATATTGTCCAATATCTAAACAATCTAACAAGGAGTTACAATATGTAAATACTGCATGTATAACTCATTCTATATGAACCGGATTTACAAAAATAGTGTACAAATCTCAATTTTGATGCAAAGTTGGAGGAAGACTTCTCCATTCCTAGTCCCACTTGATACCAGACTCTGAGCTTTCCCCCTAAAGACAATTCACAGCCTCACTGCGCCATCTTGTGTTAACTTCCTGAAATGACCACACTTCCCAACACATGAATACCAGTTGTGAAAAAATATAAAAGAAACGAAAAAGGCAGGTGGGTATTTTTGGAGCATTTTTTATTACTTTTCTGACAAATATATACGAAGGGTTCCCTATGAAGGAAACATTCTTTCAAAGATACGTTTACAGCAAATTCATTCCTGCAAAGAGACAGGTAACGTGGGAAAATCATCAGAGGACATGATTTAAACTAACTATTTCTATTTGTGCCCAGGAAAGGTTAAGGGTGTTGTTTCATGATTATAATGAATCCATGACAGCGACGCGGGAGTCAGTCTGGTCATTTTCATAATGGTAAAAATATAGTTGTTTCACACGCCAATGGGACATCTTTCGACATATGTATTACCATAATACATGGGGTGAATTGTTAGTTTTGCATCAAGGCACGCAAGCATTGATAACCGTCAGTGGAGCATTGCTTTTTTTTCTTTCTTTTTTTTTTCGCCAAGATATTGGTCCCACCCGGCAATTCAACTGTACAAACTACAGATTAAACAAAAACCATAATATAGGGATTGGTTTGCAGGAAAACAAGAAAAGCAAATTTCAAAGATTTTAGATCATAATGTACACAGAAATATTAAGTTCAGAACTTGGGATCTCAATTGGGGTCGAGACAGTAGTTCTTATGTATGGTGGTGATGACATCTCAAAGGCATAACTCAAACCTGCTAACGGTGATGGAAGACCTTCAACTCTTACAGTGCATGGAGCTCAGAGAGGGACTTCTTTTCTACGACCATGAACTCCTGTAAACTTCTCCTTCCTTGCCTGAAGCTGCTCTCCCTTCTTGAAAATGGCAAGATGACCTGGAGTCTGAGGAGAGTCTCAATGTTAATAAAACTTCTTATCTGTGACGTCTTCAGGGTATCGAGCACAGTAGTCGGAAGGTAGCCAGCCAGGGGATCAGACCATTTCTCCTTCCATGACTTTATCTCAGAGTGAAGGGAGGGCTGATCTGGCAAGTCCTCCTTGTACAGGCGGAACACAAGACCACTAAGAATGCTGGTTTCTACTTTGGACATTGCGTAAGGCACAATCTCCAGACACCTCAAAGTATCCAATACCTTTTCTGAGAAGAGGTCATCGATCTCTGCTATCGAGTGCTCTACAACTTTCATGCTTACGGACTCTTTGTAAAACTCACTCAACGGCTCTAGAAGCACAGAATGCAACAATGGGACGTGAAGTTTAGAAGCCAGTGTGATCGCTTCGTCAAACCAAAACTTGTGATGTGTGTCAATATCGCTCTTCAGTTTACTGAGGGATGCTTTGACTTCGGGCATTTTTTTCACAGCAAGTAACAAATCCAAGGGTTTGCCCTGAAGAGACTGACTAAGCTCTTTAGTGACAATAAGGATGTTTTTCTGCACAACTGTTACTAGGATGAACTCAAACTTCCTGACCTCATTTAAGAACTGCGATGCTTGCTGCTGGTTTGGAATACTCCCCTCTCCCTTGAGCTCGTTCAGGCAGAGTATGACTGCTTCTAAAACCTCTACCATTACTTCATGCATGTCATGACTTCTCTCCCAGTTCTTGATGAGTTTGTCACGCAGCTCATTGCCCTTTCCTTCATCTTCCTGGAAGACATGAAGGATCATGTCTTCCAGTTTGTTCTGGCGTTCGACATCCTCAGTAAGCCAGTGTAATATTTTTCCTACGAGAAGTGCTCCATCAGCTGCTTCTGGAGTGGGGCACGATTTAGCCAGCCATACATTAAGAGATAAAGCAGAGCTGACAGTTCTTACAGCCTGGGGATATTTTGTAGCTATAGCTAAACTCACAGCCCTCATCTGAGCTCCTACTTCACCAACACTTAGTGAGGCCTGTCCTCTGCAGTACTCCATATTGAGCCCCCACTTTTCAGACAGGATAGTCTCAATAGTTTCTGCAAGGGTAACTGGGTCTTCAATGAAAGGGATGAAAGCCAGCGTTTCCTCACACTGGATGTCCTCTTTGTGTAGGTACCTGATACACAGGGGGATGTAGCGCTCTCCATCGATTTCAACATCTTTCTCAGTTATAACAGTGAAGAACTGAGAGTCCCAGAGTTCCTTGATGATTTGCTCACGTAGCTGTGGCTCATAGAACGACACGGCATTTCTTGGTCCTCCAGGAATGACCTCCAGTATCACTTCAGTGTCAGCCAAATTTGCCTCCCCATCAGCAGGCCCGTCTTCTCCACTGGCAGCTTCTGATGGTTCATCTGCTTTTACTTCAAAGGCTCCTGATTTAAAGAAAGCAATAACAAAACCTTCATACAAAAAAATATTTCACTAATTGTTCATTGTCTTCTTATGATCACAGTTACATCAAGATGCACTTACCTTTGTCTAACTTCAGTTCTTGCAAAGTTCCCATCACCTACACAACATGTGAAACAAATTTGATTGTTATGCTGATTGCAGGGCTTGCAAAACATCCTCTGTATATTTCACAAGGCAAAGCATAGCATGATAATAGTTCGGATAGTTTGAATTTTAGCCAAGAAAATATGACAAATTTAAGTTTCCAGAAGACATATTCTTCTTAAAACCCATTGACCATATTTGCACAGCAGCCCTTTTGCCTTTGATTTAAACCTGCAATTTGACCTGTCAAAATGGCTACAGTGCAAAGGTCAGTGATGTTTGTGAAGGTGTTCATATTTGCCAGAAAAATCGGTGACAATCAATTATGAAATGTGTTGGTGAATTTTCTGTTGGTGTAAAAACAAAACAGTCGCAGCACTACGATGATTATCGTTACCTGAGACAGACACGAGCTGCTCTCTGGATCCACCGCCACACACTTCTCAATGACCTCCGGTAGTCTCTGCAGCGTTGTGCAGTGAGAGAGGAGCATCACATGATCTATTCTACTGCCTTTGCATAGTGTGGTTTTCAACAGATCCCTCATGGAATTCAGTGTGGTCTTCATCAGGTCACACTCCATGCTGACACTGGGCAGAACTGCGACTAGCCTGAGCAGTAAGGTGACAGTTGGATGGCTCTTTGACTCAGGGTGAGCTAATGTTTCAGCGATGGATGTTGGAGGAGAAGCATCCTGATCTTTTTCTCTCCACACAGCAGCCCAGACATTGATTTCCTGCTCAGCTGCTTCTGGCTCAGGAAGGTCCGTAAGGTAGAGGCTGAATGGCTTGTCTGTGGTCTCCGACAGAATTGGCTGTGGGTTGCAGGAGGGCAGCAATGACAGGACTGACAGGGCCTTTAAGTGGCTGTCTGAGAAGCTGTACTTCATCTCATCAACGAGGCTTCTGAGGAGAGGAACACTCAGATTTTCTCTGTAGTAGACCTCGGGAGATTCATAGCTGTTGGCCTCCTCTGAAAAGCATACTTGTTCAGGAGCTACCTTGTTTGCTAGCTGGAAGGCATGCTCAAACCAAGTGGAGTGCACACTGCTCACGTTTTCTAACATTTTGTTAAGAGTCTCAATGATTGAAGGGATTTTTTCCACCTCACAGAGAATATCAGCAGGGTTTCCACAGCGGAAGACAGTGCTACAGTTACGCAGAGGAGCACAGGCATTCTTCAGAATCACAAGGGTGACAATGAAATCCACATTTCTTAGAGCAGTAGAGAGAACTTGTGCATGCATTGACTTGGCTCCTGTGGTACTTGAGCTAACAGCATCTAGACAGCTGAGAATACCCTCCAACGTGTCAGCAAGTATGTCGAAGAAATCCTCTCTCTTTCTCCACCTTGAGCAACATGTTTCTGGGATTTCCTCCAGGGCCTCTCTTGGCATATTTAAAAGCCCATCAACGGCCTGCGCCATCTGACCCTCTAGACAAGGAGATTCGTCAAAGAACAGCAGCAAGTCTTCTGTGATATCCAACATTTTAGCTACTGAAGGGCAAGGCACACTTCCTGCCAGCCAATGGGCAAGGCCACAAGACTCACTTGGCGTTACAACAGAGAGTGGATAACTCTTCAGAAAATCCAAAGACATCTTCTTTAGACTTTGGTAACCTGAGCCCAAGTGCATGAATGCTTGTCCACGACACTGAGACATTGGCAAGCCCCAGTCTTCAGTAAGAATCTTTGCGAGGTTATTTGCTTGTGTGTCGACATGACAGTTTTCGTCAAACGGTAAGAAACCCATGAGCTCAACTTTTGGGGCAGATTCTCCAACATACCTGATAAAAACAGGTAGATGTGTCTTGTCAGCAATTTTAACTGGTTTGTCTGTGATGAGTGAGAAGAAGGGAGACTCCTGTATTTCCTTGAGTATGGCATCTCTGATTGCATTTATGAGTAAATTCACCATTTCACCATCACCTATCGAGGGTATGCATTTATTCTCTCTTCCAAACCAGTGGCACATGGTGAGCTCCTGGGTGAAAAGCTCTCTATCCTCCTCTGAGAGATCAGAGAGACTGCTATTCTTTTTCCCCAGTAGTGCAGCCATTCTGAACACTGTGGCCAAACTTTGACGATTATCTCCTGCGTGCCCATTTTCATCTGCTGGTTTCATTTCCTGGTCCTCAATCTTGTCAGGACATTGCTCGAGTTTGGGCTCAGCTTCCTCCTTGACAGGGTCAACTAAAATAGGGAGAAATAACAACTGTTGTTATTGCAAACACTCAATAAATAACATTTAGTTGAATGTCATTTTCACCTTAGTGAAAATATGTAATCTAATATAGTCACCTTCCATATTATTTTCAGAGTTCCTGTTGAAACTTTTGGATTCCTTGTCCTGTTGGGGATATACAGGTAAATAAAAAAAATATGAATTAATAAATAATAAAGAATAAATTAAGAATAAACAAATTTTAAACCAAATGAAAATGAATGCGCACCAGACAGATACCCTCCAAGGCTTGTGGGGTAACCTTCAAACACTGGGTCACCATTCGGTCCAGGTCTCTGCTGAAGTCTGTGCTCACCTGCAGCATAGCCAAGCACGTGGACCTGTCTTTAGCATTTGTATTTCTCACATACTCTTGGAACTTTTTGTGGCGCATTACTACACCACAGTCTTCCAGTGCCGTGCTGGGTAGCACAGACATAATCCTCAGCAGCGCATTGATGTTCCCAAAGTACTGCATAAGTGGCAGGCGTAATGTGTGAAATATGGAGCCTGGGATTGTTACGGACGCCACTTTGGTCTTCCAGGTTACTCTCCAACAGCACAGCTCAGTGAAGAAGTTTTCAGCGTCGGGAAGATCACTGCTGTAGAGAGGTGGCTTTGATTTCAATCTCTCAAACATGTAACTGACAGTGACTGAGCATGGGACCAGGGAGAGGAAGTTCAGAGCTTCTATGTGGTCTTCTGAAAAATGGTCCTTCACTGCATTGATTAGGTTATCGACCAGGGGCACACTTAAGCCATCTCTGTAAAACCCTATTGGCTTTATCATGCCATCCTTGAGCAAAGAGTTGTCAGGCACTTCAATCTGCACTCTTAGACTTTGTGCCACTGCACATGCCTCGTCAAACCAGTTCTGGTGAAACACTTTCATATTTGTCTTTACTCTGTTCATCGATGCCATAATACCACTGATTTGGCAAAGCTGAGATGCGGCGCTAAAGTGGTCCTTCTGGAGACCTGCACTCAGCTCTCTGGTAAAAGAGGATGCATTCTTTAAGACCACCATGGCAATGATGAAATCAAATTCCATTAACTTGCAGAGAAGGGCCCCAGCTTGCTCAGATACAAAGGATTTCCATCTCTGTGGGTTGGTTTTGATCTTCTCTAGACATTCAACTAAGGGCTCCAGTATCTGCACAAACACTTCATACGAATCATGCTTCTCTTGCCAGAGGGTACAGAACTTCCCTTGTAATTCTTGGGCCTTTTCATAGTTTTCTCTGAGACCAAAGGCTACTACATGGTCGAGCTGTTTCTCTAAAGTTGCACTGCTACCAAAAAACATCACAACCTCTTCAAATGTATCCAGAGCTCTTTTAACAGCAGGTACTGGGATGGATTTTGACCACCATGTGTTGAATGAGTAGGAAGAGCAGTGTGTGCTTATAGCAAGAGGATATTTCTCCTGTACTTTGCAGGCAAAGGCTTTCAGCATGTAGGAGACATCACCAGAGCCTAGGTATGCTTGACCTCTACAGTTACTCAAATCAAGATGCCACTCAACTGTAACCACTTCCAAGAGGCGCTGAACCATGGTATCACAATCAAGATCTGCCTCAAGGAATCCCATCAACTCCAACCGCATGACATCAAAACTGTCCACAAATCTAAGGAAAAGTGGGAGATAGTCCTTTTCCCCAAGTTTCACAACACAATCAATGAACAAGGAAAAGAATGAAGTCCCCACTTCTGTGAGGATTCCCTCCCTGACCGCATTCTCACACACAGAAAGAACTTCTTTCATTTCAGACTTGGTCACATACTCGACCTCTCCATCCTGAGCAGAAGTGTCATTATGTGCCCTGCTGTGACTGCTGTATGCAGCCGTCACTGCAGAATGCAAAGCAGCCTTAAGAGATTCTCTATCAGTCTCTGCACACTTCATCTCCACAAGCCTTTCAGCATCCATCTCAAGGTTTAAGATTTGTATTTCCTCTTCGGTGTCCTTTTCAGCATGGTTTCCACGGGCTGCCACTAAAATGACAAGTGGGAATAATTATGTAAATGTGGTATAACTTAATCTTATTAGTTAGTCGGGCAGACAGCAATAAAAAAATCAAGAGTGTATACACTAAAAATTGCGTATCCCATATAATGAATTATGGCAGGGACACGGAAGGACACAGAGAAAGTTCACTCTCATGCACAACATAGCTTAAGTGACAAGTACACAAACTAGAGTGTGAAAGAGAGGATCTGGGAGGAACTGCGTGTAAAAAAGGTCCACCTGTCTGCATTGCCTATAATAACTGAAACCATCTGAGTAGGGCAGCAACAATTAATTCATTAATCAAATTACTAATCAATAACTCAGATACATCACTAACTATTTTGATAATCAATATCTTTAATTTTTTAGCTTCTAAAATGTGAATATTTCCTGGTTTACTTGCCTCATATAACAAAGAAATCATTCAATAATATGATTTCATAATTAATTAACATCATTTTGAGATTTGAGAACCACTGATGGACCAAACAAATCGCTAATAAAGGAAAACAATCAACAGAACAAGTGATTATTATAACCTCTTGCAGCCTTTTTTGATAGCACAAGCATGCAACAGTATAATAGCACACAGAGGAGCAAGCATGAGGAAAACAAGAACACTGTACATGGATCTAAAATGCAGCAACAGAGCAAAACAAGTCATTATCTACTGTATTGATTAAATGTGAAAGCAAAGGGGCTGTGCATAGCCTCACTGCTAATATGTGTGAATGCAAAACTGTAGTAAAAATGAAAAAAAAAAATATTTTCATGTTTTGGTTCATTATACAAACTGTTACAAACTGGTATTAAAGTATTACATTTACTTGCCTTTGGGAAGTTTCTCTGTTGTGTCATCGTCCTATAAACACATAGACACACTGGTTCAGACTCAAAGAAAAACAAATATACTGACATTACTACCATGAAATAGAAGAATGGAGCTTGTGAAAGTCTACACACCATTTGCAGCATCTGCAGGATGTCTGGATGTTTTTGGACATAAGAATCCACCATTTGTTCGACACTGAAGTGCACATCTTGGTTAACGTAGATATATGCCATGCTGCTCTTTCTTTGGTCCCCTGGTGTGGCCTTTAGGTAGGAGTGGCACCGTTCCAGTACCATATGGTATTGACCATACACATCTGCCTCAGCGTTTACACATGGAACTGTACCCAACACCCGCAGCAAGCTTTGCACATTTGGGTAAAACCCAATATCAGGAATCTTGAGTGTAGCAAACACTGTTGTAGGTAGGATTCTGCGCTTGCTTGCGTGCCTCCATTTCACTTCCCAGCAACCCAGCTCTTCATAGAATGTGTCAGGCCTTGCGAGGTTGTTCAAGTTGGCGTCTGCTACTTTATCTCTGCGAATGCTGAAATTGTGGTCCGCCATATAAGACGGAACTAGCGAAAGCCATCGTAGAATCCTCACCATCTCAACACTGAACACCCTCTTCACTTCTGCAACAAGATACTGCAAGATAGGTCGGCTCAGGGTTTCCCTGTAAAAGTCCTCCAGTGGTGTTTCGCTTGTGTCTCCTTGGTCCATCTCTGGTTTAGTGACTTCCACTCCCAGCTTCTTGGCTCGGCCAACTGCATCCGAAACCCATTTCCTGTGGAATATTGCAAGCTCCTGTTGGTATTTGTTTACCAGCTTTAAGGCATTGGAAATGGTGTACTGCAAGGTACTGCTGATGCTAATGATTCCCCTGAGACTTGAGTTGAGTATGCTCACACAGCAGAGAGTGTTCTTCAGAACAACAAGTGTGATAATGAAATTGAAATTCTTCAAAACTGGCTTGAGCTTGGCCATCTGCTCAGCAGCCTCTTCATCTACCTTCGAAATCATCTCATTGATGCAGTTCAGGAATGGCTCCAGAATATCTAACATAGTCTGGTAGGCATCAGTGCTATGTTCCCAGTTCCCACTGATAGCTGTTGTGATCCTGTACACCTCCCCTTTTATATGCCCATAGGTCGCCTGGATCTTTCCTTCCAATCTTTTGGACAGCTCTGGTGTTCTCCTGAGTAATGAGGCCACTTCCTCTACAGTATCTGCAGTCTTCTGGATGGAGGACATAGGCATGCAGCGAATAATCCATATGTTGAAGGCATATGGGTCACTTGGTGAGAGAACCACTTGTGGAAACTCCTGAAGAATCTTACAGGTAAGGTCGCGCATTTTCTGACATATATTGCCTGTAACCAGATACGTGATTCCTCTGCAGTTCTCCATCCTCAGCCCCCACTTGTTTCTCAACTCAGAAAGAAGCATGTAAAATAGATTCTCTGCATCCAGGTCACATGGCAGGAACCCAATTAGGTGTTTCTGTGGGAACCCAGCGACAGTGACCGACCTGATGAAAACTGGGATTTGCTCATTTCCCTCTATGCTCGTCACATCCTGAAGCAGAATGGAGAAGAATCGTGCCTGTGTGAGGCTGTTCTGGATCTCCTCCCGCATGAGGTCTTCACTGAACTGCAGGATTTCTTGCTTGTCAATTTTCTCCACACAGATAGGGTTGAGACCTTGCTGACCCCGAGCACCTCCAATTGGTTCATCAGTGTTGGTGTTTGCGTCGTTGATGCTGAATCCCGTCAGTGCCAGAATTTCTTTAAAATAAACTTTCAGAGTCTCTTTTGCTCTGGAGGTGGCCACATCCTCATTAGTTTCATTTTGTAGTTCAGGCGTTTCACTGTTTTCACCGGGAAATTCTTTTGTCTCCTCTGTCACGTCTGTTGCTTCTGTGTTTTCTGGTAGGAAAGAGGTAGTGAAGGTGGCAAACTCAATCAGTGAATAAACATTCACAACAAGGGCAAGCACATTTCCCTAGAGATTTTATCTGCTCAGATTTTATATGCATCAAGGGCTTAGTAAGAAACATTATGCAGTAACTTTACCTTTTGTCTTCTTAACAGACGTGAGCTCCTCTTCTGCCTAAAAGGATTAAAATGAAACTCGTAAGTCTACACTTTTCATGAGTGATCAAAAAAATGCTGTAATGTTAAACACAGAACACTTACAGGATCTCTATTTCTTTTCCTGTTGCAGGCAGGTTGATTATTCTCAGGTGTCACAGAGCCAAATATTGTTGGAACAGCATCCTCACTTAAGACAGAACCGGAGGCACTCTGAAAAACAAAAAGGCAGATCACACTTTATTGTATAACTGTAATCTACAGTATCTTAAACTTGATCATTTGATAACGAGAGAAACCTACCTAAACTGTATGAAAGGCTATAAAATTATAAAAATATGCATTTTCTCATTTCAAATATTTTTATGCATTATGCTTTTACTTACTGATTTATTGTGTAAATATTTATGTGACACAAATGTCTTTACGAGGTGTACATTAGCTTACAATTGATTCAGATAGTTTTTAGGCTTGTTTACTTTTTACACACACTGTGCATCGTCCTTTTTGACAGTCGACTGGGTTTATAGTCACAGTTTGTTAACAAGTCTTTTTCCTTATTTCAGATTTCAAACATTTGCAGCAAATTAATTAGGTGATGCTGACGTAAAAAGTCACAAACAAAATAATGGTTAAAAAGGTATATCCGTCTTCTTCAACATACATGGGAAGGGAAATATATTCTTCTTACCTGTTCGGAGATCAAAGAGGGCTCAAAATGCTTTGCACAAAGTTTGTACAGCGTGTGCAACTGTTCAAGAGGTTCTGATGACAAATCTTCACGATGACAGTTGACCAGCCATTGTTTGCAGCTGAAAAACACAGTGAATGAATACACAAAGATTAAATTGATGAGCATCTGCTACAATTGTGGACACAGTATTTAATAATTCTCTTTCCCAAAGTAAAATGAACAAATAAATGCATTTGGAGGACACTAAAGCTTTTTAGTAATCATTACTAAACCACTAAAGGCATATGTCTTACATTTGGTAGCAATTTGGGTTGGGTTGCAATAATTACTTTTCATTAAAAAAAGTTTTCAGATATTTCGACTTCTTAAATGAGAATATTTTCTGTTTTTTTTGCTTCATATAACAAAGAAATCATTAAAACTGATTAATTTTGGTTTGTGGCCAAAACATGATATTCAAGAACACCATGTCGAGGTTTGGGAAAGACCCATCGACATTTTACAACATTTTAAATAAGTACTCGATTAATCGAGAAAATAAAATACAGATGATAAGATTATGAAAATAATTATTAATTGCAGCCCTTGTAGCAAATTAATAAAGACTTGTGGACTTAAATATTTCTTCATAGAAATAAATCATAGGTTATTTTCATGAGGGATTTACCTATGAGTTTTTTTCCCCCCTGATTAATCAATTTGTTGTTTGGTCCATAAATTGTCAGAAAATGTTGACTGGTGTTTCCCAAACTTCGAAATGATGACAATCTCAAATGTTTTGGTTTTTCCACAAACCATAGTTACTCAATTTTAAACATTTCTTTGTTATATGAAGCAAAGGAACCAGAACATGTTCACTTAATGAAGCTGAAATTTTTAAGAACCAAAACAAACACTCAAATCAAGTATCAAAATAGATCAGTTCATTTAGTAACTGATTAACATTTAATCAATTTGTCGTTGCAGCCCTTGGTTGTATTTAAGCACACTTTTGTTTGGATGCACTGAAAATATAGTATAAACATGCCCACATAAATTATTTCCTAATTCTATGCATGGACTGAACCATGAGCAAAAATTATTTAAGTTTATTCACAAATAGTGTTTTATTAAGTCTGTAGAGCCTCCAGGGGACTGGAAGTACTGAGAATGAATCAATGCAGGACCTAAAATTCCAAATGTGAATGGAGTTTGATTTCAAGCTTTTCCACCAAACTGGATTTATTAGTGTTTATGTCAAATGGAAGCCAAGTCACTTATAATTTCATTAAAATTACGTGGAAGTAAAACAAAAGATTAATTAAGACAAAAATGGATAACAAAATCAAACATTTATTTTGATCATGTGCAAACTCATTTTGTAAATAATTGTGAAAACATCATCAACTGATTAAGTGTGCCACCTAGAGGCCAAGAGTGTGGATGAGCAAGTCAACCTTACACGCAAACAATTTAAGGAAGGAAGGAAGGACAAATAAAAGCATTAAATGAGAGACGCTTTCATTGCATGTTGTAATGCAATGAAAAGCTACCGTTGCATGAGTTGGGCGGATCGACTTTGATTAGCTGTATTTTTAAACACAAACCTATGATAAGAAATAATGGACAAAATTGCAGATGAAATTCTGGCTAACATCTTCACCCTTTACATCACTCGTCTGCTTTTATTTCTGTCTACACTCCCTCGCTGTCACTTAACTTATTTTAATAAATCATGTGGACAAGAGAGGTGGATTTACTGGGACATATAAAAACGTATTATTAAGACAATATTAAGCAGGTGCTATTTTAAAAGGGAGCACATAAAGAAAAAGAAACAGAACAGAAAATTCAGTTACAGAGTTAGTGATGTATTCAGTAGATAGTCTTTCCTCTGACTCAGAGGTTTTATTTCCTGTGGAGACAGCTCTGTGAGTCAGGCTGCTGAGCTGCAGGTGACATTCAACTGTACATCTTTACATTAAGTGGACTCGATGAATATATTAAATTAAACAACACAGCTAATGTAACTGTGTATATATACCGTGGTCTCGCGTTAGCTACAAGGTAGCAACGAGATTGAGGAAGGCGTTAGATGTTTATTTATCCCTACGTACATCACCAGTTAAAACGACATAACTATTAGATTGACTGTGAGATACACTACACCGTGACTGTTTTTGGGTTATTGTTTTGTAAGTGCAATCAGAACAAATTATAATGATCAATAATTCGTTTTCCTAAGCCGATGCCTGCTCTACTAATGTTACACCACTGAGGCGATTGGTGTCGTGTACCGATGGCGATTTAAATAACAGCACAAAAAAGTTTTTAACTAAGGTTTCCAGACGTCTGCGTAACCACTGAACACAAACATATATCGGTGGAGAAAATAGCACTTTCCGCGACCATTCTCACTTGTGAAATGAATGAACGGAGTGAATTTCATACATTTTCTTTCTTTCAAGAGTAACTAGTCTGCGCCATTTTCCACAGAGTTGTGTCACTGTTAGCCAACATGCTGCTAAGCTAACGGCAATGCTAACGGTGGGTAGCCAACACATTCATTGTGCATGCTCGCGGCTTATTATATATAATAGGAATCTCACTGAAATAAGCACAGCTCTTACCGATCTGGATCTACGGGGAAGCTGAAGAGGGCAGTGGTCGATTCCCCTGGCTGGTAATCACAGCTCGCCGCGGCGCAGCAGTCAGTCATTTTGAACTGCAATAGCAAGCTAGTAAGTTAGCTAGCTTAGCAGGCGGTTGCAAGCTGGCTAGCCTACAGTGAGCAAACCTGCAGGAGAGTCTAAGGACTCATGCCGCGGGCACAACCTGCACCCGGCACAGTTGGGTTTCGGTGTTATGTTCGCTTAATGTCTCTTTGGAAAACTAAGAACCTTGTAATTCCATGCTTGGAAAAGTTGATATTGCGTGGTGAGGCAGGAGTCTCCGAAAGCGTGTTATGCCCTGAACCAGGAACTACAGCAAACAGTGCCACATGTGAGCCAGCAGAGGGCAGAGTGGCTCCGCCAGGCCTGGCCACAAGAGTTAACCTGTAGTAACTACAGAACAAAGCTATGACCAGGAGCGTGCACAGACATTTGTAAGAGCAGGGGCGAAAATGCAAAGGGTACTGCGTAAAACACTGTTATAACATCTTGCTTTAGACAAAACTTACAATTTCAGTTAATATACATTAAAAAGTATAATTCCTATCAACATTTTCAAGTATAAGACATTTTTGGTTGTGTGAAACTTCTTTCAAGCTTTTATTTGTAAAGAAAAATGGTATACTATTATAATATTGACCACACTACACAGTAACATAAACCTTTATGAGGCACTATTAGCTGTGTCAAGTGAGAGTGACATTTTTAGAAGTTAAACAATTTATAAGGGTTAATAGTGTTAGTTATTTTATAACTTTAGTTGTTGTTGTTGGTGGTATTTTTTGAATTATAATTATTATTTATGCTGCTCAGACAACCAAAAACATAATCCCCTTGCAGTAAGTAATAAATTGTGGCATGACTTATTTATAGTGAAAGTGTGCCTGTACCAGCTGAGGAGTATACTGTATATGGATTAGAACAGACAGACTGGCTCAAATATCTTTTTTTTATTCAGGCAGTTCATTGTAATGCAAACATTGTACATGGATCAAGTGATGTGAGTCTTCGATCGCATCAGATTTAATCAAAACAAAGCACCACACTGGAAATCTGACCTTCGGAGCAGCTTGTGACTCAGCTGTTTACCAACAGGGCTCACACTGCATTCACAGATGCAGTTGCCAAAGAGAAAGATGGATGGTGAGACACAGGGCAGTGGTGAAAAATTCAGGGCTATTTATTTACAGGAGAATTTCAGTGTCATACTGCTTTACATTAGCACTAGCTTTGATTATTCTAGAACAGGGTCAATTAAAATCATGAAATCAACTATTTGTACTATAAGTACAAATAGTTATTAAACCAAAGAATGTATTTTATTTATTTTCATGTAAAGGAGAGATTTATGGTTTATCTGTTCCCCCTTACCCACTTTATTAAATACCATTCGGTGACGCACACATACTTTGAAAATGTACATAACTCTAAACCCAGTCTATAACATAATTCCTTTACAACAAATGGAGACCAAATAAATGTTTTTTGGTCCATTTAGATTCTACATTTTATCAAAGAAATTAACATAAGGGCAAAAGACAAAGACAGACATACACAATCTGTACATTATGAGCAAAGATACAGATTATCTATCCAGAAAGTACAATATCACACCTGATTTTCTTCTCTGTCAGGGTATGTTTTCATATAGCTCTCAACCATTGAATCTAGATCAAACTCAACATCATAGTTCATGTTCAAAAGTGCAAGACTTTTTGATTTGAATTGGTCAGGGGTGTTCTCCATGTACATTTTGAAGCGCTTATAGGCTACATTGCGGCTGTCCTCCAGAGCCAAGGTTGGCAGAATACCGATTAATCTCAGGACAGCAAGCATGTTTGGAAAGAACTTCACGTCTGCCAGCTGCAGTGTTTCATGGAGATTGGAAGGTATTGTTTCACCTTTGACCTTTTTGCTCCATTTAACCCACCAACAGTGGAGCTCAGCAGAGAGGGTTGCTGCATTTGGGATGTAATTTTTAAACACCTGTATACTCTCCTCTTCAGGTTCACTAGACTTCTGTTGCTCGATGAGGGCAGGGACTAGTGACAGACCTCTCAGGAACTTCAGGTGGTCCTCACTGAAGAGCTCATTAACTTCTTGGATGATGTGGTTCACCATAGGAACAGACAGGTGATTCTTGTAGTAACTATCTGGTTGGGTGGTTCCAAAGTCTGATGGATGCTTTCTCAAGTGTGACCGAGGAAGCTTTACTGGGATGTCCATGGCAGTGGCTAGATTAACTGCCTCGTCATTCCAGAACTCATGATATACATCGATGTTGTCTGACACTTCCTTCAGTGAGTGCAGTACAGCATTTAAACTGGTTGCAGCGAAATGGACATCTGATTCTTTCCCTTGCATATTCTTCCCAAATGCCAGAGTAAGCGTCATTGTGTTTTTGAGCACGACCAATGCCATGACAAACTCAAAATCGGTCAGTGCTTTTGAAATCTCTAAGGCATCATGTGCGACTAGATCACTCCACTTTATCTCTTCATTATCATGCACACTTTCCACACAGAGCAGCAGTGCCTCTAGGATGTCCACGGCCACCTCAAATGCATCATGTTGTCTGGTCCAGCTGGTACGACAGATCTCCTTCAGTTCATTGGCTCTGTCCTCTTTGTCCTGGTATAACATTGAAATGGTGTTTTCCAACTCCAGTTGCAGTAATTGGGACTGACTAAAGAACGACTCGACCTTCTTCAAGGTGGACATGACAAGCTGAACCCCTGACAAAGGCATACCATCGGCAAGTGACAGGTTCAGTAAACTAGTGGATCTCAGTGTTAGTACTGCCATTGGATACTTCTCAATCAGTTTGGCCGAAAATGCTTTTATCTTTCTAAAATGGATCCCAGTGTAGGAATGGGCTTGGCCTCTGCACTGTTCCATATCCAGGCCCCATTTGTCAGTCATTTCAGACACAAGTGTCTCTGCAAGGGTATCTCCATCACCTTCAAAGCTCAGGAATCCAAAAAACCTCTCCCACTGGCAGTTAGACTGGTCCATAAACCGGACAAACACAGGGAGGTACCAGTCTCCTGAGATCTTCACCAAATCATCAGTGATTAATGAGAAACAGCCATGTTGCTTAACTTCTTCCACCAGCTTGCTGCGGATCCATTTCTCACACACCTCAGTCACCTGATTCAGCTGAGCTGGAGAGCAGCACTCCTTATTCTCCTCGTACCTCTTCTTGAGGACATCATCCCCACATGTCATGCGATATTCTAACAATGCCTGAAAGTTGCTTGACTTAAGACCATCCTGTTTTACATCACCAGGCCCTGAAGGAGGAATGCTTTGCTCTCCCAACAGAACAAGAACTTCAAATAATGACTTGAGATACTCTCCGTTATTCTCTTCCTCTGAAACAGTTGGGACATCTTCCTTATCGGCGTCTGCTTGAGATTTCTTCACTTCTACAAGAAAAACAGTTGCAGGACAGGAACCAGTTCAGTTCAGCATTCATCATGTTACAAATGTGGCTGTGGGACTTATCTTATTTTCTTTGTCAATAAATAATAATGGTGCATTTCCACTATACAGTTGTACCATGGCACAACTCTACACGGTTTGGGTCATTTTCTATTACTATAGTACATCCTCAGCGTAGACTGAGTCGTCATAGCACAGCTGACATTTCTTTTAGACGTGACACAAACACACAAACTAGTTGGCATACTGAATCATTACAAGTTTAGTAAAAAGATTAGTCCAGTATTTCCTGCATGAACGAAGCGCAGACCCCATCTGACATAGTCGCTGATTTAAAATACGGCTGAACGGGTTGTGATGCGACTTCCGATTTTCGGCTTTCGGCAGTGCTGGTGCTAAAAACATCAGGTTCCTCTGTTAAATATTGAGATTTTAGAAATGTCCTTGCTAAATGTTGGACATTAAGGCAGGTTTTCAGGATTTTACGTCTTTTAAACTGATCTACAGTTCTCCATTGATTGGTGGATTTCTGTGTCGGACGTCACACTCATGACTCTTCCAGTGATTACGCGCTCTGCCAATCACTGGCCGGAAGTCTGTTGACGTCACATTTTGGTATCGGCTCAGCTCAGCAACCTCGCCAGAGCAGGTACTAAAAATGTATAGTGGGAAAATGCCATAAATGTGTGGTAATATTTCAACTTACTTTTTCTCCCCTTGCTCTCCGTTTCATCATTGTTGGTCTATAAAAATGAAGAGACACAAGATAAAAATTAAAAGTATGGTTAAATCAAATTGTGCAAATTATTTTTCACGTTCAAATCTATTTCACCCACCTGCTCTTTGGTGCGCTTCATCTGACCAGTTTGAGGTTGGTTTGGCACATCAAAGACAGTTGGTATGGCATTATCCTTTAACACTTTATTCTGAGCATCCTGAAAACACCTCAAAAAATTATTTAAACAGAACATACACTGTACACGGACTGAATTGAGCATAAATCCAAGCATTATTATAATGTTAATTCAATAATTTGATTAAATAATTATAGTAAGTATGAAAATGATTTAAATTCAATTCAAATTATCCATGAACATTTGGTCCAACATCAAAATAATCAATTTAACAAGCATAACTCACACTATCAATCAGAGATGAGTCAAAATGTTTTCCACACAGTCTGTAGTATCTGTGCAGCTGCTCCGGCGATTTGTCTATGAGGTCTTTCCTCTGACATTTCTCAGCCCACGTCTTGGACCTGAAACAGGTGTTCAAATCAAGTTCAAAAAGGTCAAAAGTCACAAGAGATTTCAGTTTTAAGGTTCACTGAGGCAGCACTACCCACTGCATGAGATGCATCCAGTGTTTGCTCATTAAATGTGTGTATGTATGTCTGCAATTTATAACATGTCTATTCCAATGGCAGAGAATTTATGTCTTGACTTGTGTTGTATGTAATATATAATATTAGAAAAAACATGTATTTTTTATAGGTCACATTTAAATAATGCATTTGATAATAATGCATCTCATGTACTACTATCATTTCAACACAATCAAACACTTCAGATGTCACGTCAGATCATAAAGTTTTCCATAAAGCTTTCAGTCCTGGTGTGTACACCCCTGCGAAGCTGTCAAACCTTTGAATAACCAGCCTTAAATGGATGCAACATCTTGAATAAATGTGTAGATTGGTTACGACAATTCTAATGAACCATATATGACACTTAAATAAAATGAAAGCCTTGTTTTCACATGCATACTTTGCTCTATACAATATGAACCACTCCGAGTGTGTTGCTACCGGTCTAGCTACCTGTTTTAGCATTGCGTTAACATTAGTTACCTTTCTGCGTCACGAGGAAACCTGAAGAGTGGCTGAGGGTCGGACTTCCCACTCGTACATTTCGGTGCAGCACAGTGATTCTGCATCGTAAGTTTGTGTCATACACCTTTGTTCCCAGAGTGTCAAAGTGCTAACGTTAGCTTATAGCTATCAAGTTACTTGCCACGAGAATATGACTTCCGCTTCTGGATTTCAAAATAAAAAAATGTAAATAAAAAAACGTGTTTCATTGAAAATTGTAGAATGTGGAAGATGAAAACATTTTTTTTAACACATTTATCAGTAGACATTCTAACAACACCCCGGTCCCTTTCAATAAATCTTACGTTATTACGTCGATAGCATGATCACACATCCTGTCCATTAAAACCAATGCAGGATTCCTGTGACCTGTCACTTCTTTTTTTCCCTAAAATATATTTGTGTACACCTGAGAGTTAAAAAAAAAAAAAGTACAGCGCTTAGTTTAAGTGATAGCATAAAACAGTCATTTTTATTTTGAAAGCAAACTGGTTTGCTTGGTCATTTTTGAAAAACGCGTTGCGCTCAACAGCCAATGTGTAACCACAAACTTAACATAACGTGCAACTCAAGGAAGCGCGCGCTTCGATTTGTTCCCATAATCCTTAGCGGTTTCTTCAAATCCTTGAAACATGCCCTGACTTATTCCAGAATCCAGATCACATAGACTGTAAAACATAACACGGAATTTGTAGTATCAGCTGTAACAACAACAACAACAACAATAAGAAGAATAAGAAGAATGATAATAATAGATTTTATTATTATTTTATTTTTATGTGATTGATGGATGTATTGTTTGTCTTCACAAATTAATACATTTTCTTTTATGTTACCATATTGTATGTCTTATATTAATAAATGTACAGTGTTGAAAGTCATTTTATACCGTTCAATAAGGGAGTAAAGCTCTATTTAGATATATATATCGATTTATCTATATACCTACTGTATGTGAGAGAAAAGCAACACAAACATTGACGGTGAGCTCAAAATATTACATATGTAATGTCATATTTTCTTGTGATGTTACAGTTTTATATATATATATATATATATATATATATATATATATATATATGTGTGCGTGTGTGTGTTTAATATATTAGTATTATTTCATATGAATACTAAAACATTTTTTTCAAAAGCTTGCAGAGTTTGATGAACATCAGCTGTGTCTATGTGTAGCTGTGAATGTTTTGGGCGTAGCTCCTCTGGGGAGGAGGACCGGTATTAGAGGAATTCATAAGGTTTCAAACGTTTCTAACAGAAAGAATGAATATTTCCCGGGAACACAATAAGAGAGCTGGTGTTCTCCAAGTCTCGCTGTCCATATGAAGACACTCTATTGGCCATTCCTGGTCTCTCGCGAGACTATTTCAACCAATTGGAGCTCAACAGCGCCAAGTCAAATTGAATGCAGTTTTCCGCAGACACAGAGGAGAGTCTTGTTTCGCTCCGGAGCTGCGGTGCTGAGGGTTTTTCTGTCTGTGTTGTCATATAAATTACTCCAGCCGGTAAGTCAACCGTTTGTACTTTCATTCTAAGTAAGACATACATTTAACTGTAAATGTTATGTAACACTTGGGTTTGTCAAACCGCCATTAACGGACCTGTTTTTCAGTTTATCTTCTATAATAGCTTACGTGAATGAACACATGTTTATTTTTTCCCCCTGTGAACTTTTTAAATCTGTTTAATATGAAACTTGAAGATAGAAAACAAAAGTAGTAATAAGATTTGACTAGGTTGCAACTATGACTGTAACGCGATAAATGATCATGACACGGTTTCCTCACATTTGTCGTTATTTTGTGCTTCTTTCAGAAAACTCAACTTGGTTAAGTGGATTTTGACGCGACACAATGGACAACGTCGCAGTTTTAAAACGAAATCGCGCCAATAAAGTAAGTGTATTGAAGTGAATAGTACTATACATTTGAATTTAATAAACAAATATTCAACTAAACTCTCTCTATATGATGTGTTTGTTTAAGGTAAACAAGGAGAATGCCCAGCCTGCATATGGAAGAGATAAAACATCTGTTGCTCCATTCCATCTGAAAAGCAACAATAAAGACACAGAGGCAAAGAATGGTCCTCTTAAAGCCAAGGTCAAAGAGACCGGCATACGGTCCATGTCCAGTGAGCCTCCAAAAAAGGTCAAAACTGCCCAGAAAATTGAAAAAGGAGTTTATGCCACCGAACAACGGACACATAGTCAGGCCTTTATCGCAAAACAGGCTACCAAACACAAGAAGATGGTTGCCGAAGCTCCAAAGCCATCAGCTGTTGTGCCGTCATCCAAGTCAGCCCCTGGTATGTACAAAGGCAAGATTGTCCAGTCTAAAATAGGGTCCATTTGGAAGTCAAGCACCAGTTTGGACAGGGCAGATCCCAAAACTGAAAATCAGAGAGATGGAAATGTTTCCAAACAAAGGTCCAAATCTGTTGATCTGCCTCAATGTGGCACAAGAAGACCTGCACCCGCCTCCAGCAGACCAGCTCAGGTAGCCAAGCCTGCTGTCGCCAGTCGCCCTCCTGCCGTATTCCACTTGGCTTGTCTTACTGCTAGGACTGTGCCTGCAACACTAACCAGTATCAGCTCCAGAAACCGTACTGTGGCTGCCACCAAGGGAAGTGGGACTTTGACCATGAAGCCAAAGGTTCCAGTGACAGACAAAAAGGTCAGCAAGCCTCCTGTCACAAGCTCCCTCAGTCACTACAGATTAAACATGGAGACTGATGAGGAAAGAAGGTAACATTTTATGTTCTTCACAGACACATTCACCGTTGACTTTGAACATCAGAAGAGTCCAAAAATGTTTGTCGTTTTTTGTCTGCAGAGCAAAACTGGCTGATTGGCTGGCTGCTAAGGGCAAGACAAGGAAGAGACCAGCCATGGCGGCAGCAGCACCTTCAAACACCAGAGTCTCTAAGCCTGGAGTTGATCTCAGATCCCAGTCTTGTGCCGAGACTCTGCCTGCTTTGCACTCCAAACCTGAACCTGAACCAGAACCCAGACTGGAAGCATGCAAGGCTGAAGACTGTGCAGACACACAGGAAGTGTTAACAACAGGCATCGCAACGCCAGTGTTTATCAACTCTGCAGTAGAGCTGCTTGAGAGCTCTGGAGATGTGTCTGGAGTGGATGATGTAAGTAAACTAGCAGAGTTTCTATCTAGTTGCATTAAATCCATCGCTGTCCACACAAACACTGGGTTCTCTTCTATGTTTTCATTTTTGACAGATTGTTGTGAACTTGTGTGACGCTTTGGAGGCAATGGCGACGCCCTCTAATTGCAGTGATGGTAAGTTTAGCTGTGTTCTGTTCTATGGCTACAGCTAACAAAGTTTGACTTGATGATTCAGTTAGTTAGTTAAGTTTTTACTGGTATTTCTGATTATTGCACTTATTGATTTATAAGTTTACACACACACATGCTTTTTTTCTCTCCTTAAGAAGTTATACAGGAGCCAGATGTGTGCAGTGGTGTTGAAATGGAACAAACCAAACCAAATAAAGTACAGGAAAAAGAGGAGGTGGCAAGTGACACAGAAGAAAGTGATGAAAATGTGGTGGAGTCAGATGATGATGATGAGGAGGAAGAAGAAAATGACAGTGATGATGTGGCTGAGACCAAACCAGAGGTGGAAGACGCTTCGGTCATAAAATACAGCGTGAAAACGACTCCATACCTGCAAAGGTGAGGACAATCTTTTGTCTGGATCATTTTATTCCACAATTCTTCTATGAATTAAGCAGCCAAAAGTAATTAATTAATTAAATTTTTTTAATGTGTTTAGTGTCAAGAAGACAATTGAAGGTGAAGTCAGCACATCAAGGAGAAAGAGCAACATCAAAGACCTGAAGTTTCTGACACCGGTGCGCCGCTCTACGCGCATCAACCGCAAATCATCCCGGATGCCTATGATGCTGGTTGATCACGACCCATGCGTGTCGTCGCTGGCGGAGTTGGTGAAGCTGGACGACGATCCCAACGCCTACATTTACAGAAAAAACCTGGCTCTTCTGGAAGATCTTCCGGATGAGCCACGACTGTAAGCGGCTCTGAATATCGGTCTTGGTTAATGTAAATAAATTAATTAATTAATAACTAAATAAAGGCTTCAGTGATACAAGCCAAAGGCTATTGGACACTTTACACAAAGATTAGATGTTTGTACTAATCTGCACCTCTTTTAAATACTAACAATATTAATGTGTTGTTTATTGTTCTGGGGTGAAAACAAGTCTTGTCTGTTCTGTTTTGAGTGTATTACAGACTTTTATCTATTTAATGTAATGTTCAAATGTATTGCCAAATGCACTACAATAAAAGAAGGTTCTGATTTTAGATGGTTGTGTTATTGGAGTCAGTTATTTTAATGTCCACTATATATGGTGCATATTAAATGACCTGTGGTTTAAAAAGAAAATCTGACTTCATACAGCAGATGTGTTGTAAAGGGAATGTGAAATAAAAATGTCCCAACAGTATAAAACTATTCTGAAACTGCCAGTAAAATGTAGTTGACCTTGATTTTCTAGTCTTTGACTGCAGATTTTACAATGTTCTCAGCGTTTTAAATGTAAGCCCAATCTTAAATGTTCAAATGCACTATTGGAATGTAGTACTTATAAAGGATTGCCTCAATATTAATTTTGGTAGCATGTGTAGTTTATAATATCCAATGTTATTGAATTACCTAGATATGAGCACACTGCTATAAACCTACGAATAAATATGGAACCGGCAGCTGATCCTACAACAGCCCAGTCACAGTTTACTGCTGCACACTGCTGGCTGTGGAAAAAACATTGATAGCTACTGTGTCGGTAGTTCAGAGAGGCAATATGAAGTCTGACTATTCTGCTTAAAACTAAATTTTATTTTCAGTTAAGTCTTGCCTTGATTAAAATGGGTGCAAAACAACCTAAATGAAGCCCAGTGTAATTGGACAGTAAAATTAAAAGATGTGATTATGTTCTTTGTTTTTTATTTTGAAGCTCATGTCAAACTTAATATTGTTCTTCTTACCAAATCTTCAAAATAAAGCTGAAATTAAAAACTTGGATTGTTGTAAACCTGTTGTGATTACACTGACTGCACAGTTAAATGGTGATTCAAAAAAGAAAAAAAGACATCTGCATCGGAGCATTGCTCTTTGATTTATAGTACAAAGGAACTCCATTATTTCATTTCCATAACAAAGAACAGCAAATCGATTGTGTTTTTTATGACAACACAGCACTGGTTCTGAGAAAAAGCACCGGTGTCTTATCACTGCTGCGACAGTGAACAAACAGGTATTGCTCAGAACACACAAACGTCACTGTTGCTCCTTTAACCTGTCTATTGTTTAAATGACAGAGCCGCAATTTAAGATGTTTCATATTACTCTGTACAGATTGAGAAGAAAGAAAAGTCACAATTTTCTTCCCGATTATTCCCACTTTATTTGAACAGACTGTAAAAATCTTAACTTCTCAAATGAACACTGGATTCTTCTGACCACCATGGAAAACTCCGGACATCAGACTGGATGTTTAGACACTTGCTTCCTCTGATCCCAGATGAGACATTTCATTATAACAAAATAAAAAAAGAAAATCATCCACAAAAAAAAAAATCTCTTTGATGCAACTTTCTTCCCCAAAAACAAAAAGTATAAAAAAGTACTCTTTTTTTCCTTTCTCACTCATCTGCAGACCACAGGGGAAGGTGTTCAGTGCTGTGCGCTAAAAGGCTCTCATTCACTGCCATCTGATCGTTTATGTTCTTGAAAGACCTCGGTTATCCAGATCTTTCACCTGCAATGTGAAACATGGGGTGAAGTTAGAAACAAGTCCAGAGGTCTCTTTCACGGCAGAATATTTTTACAGATCCCAGCACGAGTTTGTGTCAGGTTTAAAATAATGTCACGGCAGTTTCATGCAGCTGTGCTATGACCACCCCGCCCACGTTTAGCAGGTTCTATAGTAATGGAAAACAACGTGACTGATACCAAACCGAGTAGAGCTAAGTCATGCTAAAACTGTATGAAGGAAAAGCACCAAAAGCCTCAGGTTAGCCTGAATTTGTGATCTCAAAACACAAAACTCTAAGTCTACCTTGATATCCTGTAAAAAAAAAATATTTAAAAATTATTTCTATTATTCGAATTTCCTTCCATGTGTCATGTATTTCCTGAATCAAACACATTTGCCCAATAACAATAGGTTTTACCTTGTATATCCTGACCAGCCAGTGCTCTGTTGTGTAGGCCTCCTCCAACACATCCAGCTCAAAGTCTTTGTTCCCAATCTCAGCATTTCTCACTCTATCATAACCAGGTGGGCGCTCTGCAGAGAATAGAAGTCGGAATTACAACACAGAATTGAGACCCACTTTAACAAAGGTCCAGTGAATAACATTTAGGCTACCCCTAACTATGTCTGTATAAATGTATAATTATTAAAGAATTAAAATACAAATAGTTTTAGTAACCCTAAAAATAAGACATTTAACACCATGTTCATAAAGCTATCTGAACAGACAAACCATGTGTATTGAAGCAGGCACTTAAAACAGAAACAGGTATGTTGAAGGCTACTGTGGTTCCCTGGACTATATATTTCCCTGATTGGTAAAGGACTGCACACCACACCTTTGGAAGTCACCAATTCTTACACATTGGCCGTTAAATTACTTAAGTGTGGACACAACAAAATAAAAATGTCCACATTACTCATTATTTCATATTTTTTCAGATGACAGTGCCGTCAGCTTAGAAGCCAAGAGCTCAGGTGATCTAAGGAAAAAAACCCTGGTTACTGTTACTTACTGGCCTCTGTGTAGACCTGGCCGAAGCGGTAGTAGCACATCTTGTACATGAGGCAGTTGAGCAGCACAGGTGAGCCTTCACGATCCACTCTGAACTCCCCAGTGGGAGTGTAGTAGTCGTGCTCCTTGATGTGTTTGCCTGTGTCTGTGCTCCCTCCAATCCGAACCATCCACAAAAACTTATTGATGTCTGTGATGAACAGAGATGAATTAACATGGGCGCCTGTAACAAAAACCTCACTCACATTGCACTTTTTTAAGAATTATAAGATCATAACAGTTTGATCAACTTGCTTCATCCAAAAGGAACCAAATAATTTGTAATACACATTAATACACAGTACGGTATCTCAACACAGTGGCTGAAATAATAGGCTGCACTAGGCTTGGGCCAATAGTAGACATTATTGTGTATCACAATATTTGCCGTTATTTGTTAAATATCGTATATCGAACAGCTGCTACGCATTTTATTTTGAAAGAAAATCCATGGAGAACTGGAACACTTCATGCATCACATAGAGACAAGGCGGACTTAAGGATTATAGTGTAAAAACTATTTTTGAGTATTTAAATAAGGCCATATGTTGCCTTTAGTGTCTATAACCCAGCATAGCCTGCTCAACTCGACTCATCTTGGGAGGAAACTGACATCAGCACGGCCATCAGTCATCACCAGCCAACAATTATGAGAGCATTGGTAAATGAATGCTCCACTGCCGTGATCTGCTCCTTGTCAATGATATGAAAAACCAAGTGCCCAGCAGTAAATATTTCACCATGACGGGCATCTGTGGCATGTTCAATAAAATAAGAGCGGACAGCGGAGTACTTCTCACTCACAACAGATTCATGACCCTGTGATGACATTTTTCAAACAAGTGCTATGGTAAGTGATAATGGTAACAGATACCCGGTTTTAATATTATGGCTGATCAATAAAGTTTAAGTATCTAAAAGGCAGACTGTGAGTGTTTCACCAACTCTCTGACCTAATAACACTTGGTACTTACCATCTGAGGAATAACCCGTCAGACCTCCGAAGATGACCAGGACATAACTGACGTCCAGCTCCCTCATGATCTCATAGGCCCTCTCTTCTGTGGACGCCATGGCCTAAACAGCAAACAGTCGGTCAACACTGCAGGTAGCACTTTAGAAATGCAAGTACCTTGAATGTTGCGCAGATCACCTGTCCAACTCTGGAGATGTGAGTGTTGTTCCATGTGTTGTTGTCTACTAGAATGGTTCGATTGGCCATGGCAGTTATCTGATACCCATAATCCCACCATGACATGACTTTGGCATCCTGGGAACACAAAATCAGACTCAAGTAACTAAATGGAACCAAACCCTAACCTACTAGCCATTACTTTTTCTAAATCACTACACAATTTAGTCCTTCGTTTCTGTGGCCATGACCGACCTCAGGAGTGTTGTGGCGGAGCCAGTAGTAAGCCTCTCTGAAGTCATCGAAGATGATGCGGCTGCCGTCACCGCCACGGGCAGACAGGACAATTGAGGGAGAGGAGTAGGCCTCGCTGGTCACCCAGGTAGAGTGGAAGGTGTATGTGATGAGGAAAAAGGCCATGACCAGAATCATCCCACTGGCAACCTGGACAGTACACAACACAATCATGTCAATCAGGTTGTAAAAGTTAGGGAATGCTACACGTCTGTCTCTTACAATGCAGAGGTAAAAGAAAAAGAGGACCAAATTAAAAATTAGTCTAAATATTTTGGATATTGTACAAGATCCAAATTACACAATACAGAAAGGAAATTCCTGTAAGACAACACATGACATTATTATAATGAGCAGCACAGTATGCAGGTCAGATAGCTTTAAGTACACTGGCAATTTTCTTTCCATTCAGACTGGTTGAAAATAAGTTTTTTTTTCCATAGTATTGCAAAGGGTTTATTTGCAAAGACTTCACTTACTGATGGCTATAAAGACTAATGCTTGTTTCGTCAATTTAGATATTATATATCTAAAAACAGATTATAATATTGGTTGAAAATTGAAAAGTAGGAGAAATTATATATTTATAGTCTCAACAATATTTTAATAATCACCAAGGCAACATGGAGCAAACTTTTAACATCTAAGATGAATAAATGTATTATAATATAATTATTATCTCCTGAGAAAGTTTGGTTTGGCTACATAGTAACATGAACACTGTCAATGGGTGAATCTAATGATAGTATACATCTTATAAACAATCAGTAAGAACCCGCCTCTTTAACCTCTTACCTCATTCTTGATAGGGTAAGTGGAGTCCTGCTGTTTCTTGCTCTTCTTGTCTGGTCGGCTCACATCCAGATTCTTCATGTAGGTGGTTAGTACCTGGGACACACCGATGCCCGACAGGATGCACATGACAGGGGCCAGCACCAACATCAGACGCACCTGAGGAGGCAACAACCAGGATAAAAAAAGTCCTTCATGCATGTTTTTTCATTCACAATTCCATAAAAGACACAAATGTCTCCCTGAGCAGCGATTTCGAAGAGCGTTTCACATGTGCCACTTAATACATGCCACTTAAAACGTACCATGACAGCTGAGAAGTACATGCTGGTCACTCCATACATGATGATAAAGATTCTAGCGTCAGATAAGTTGTTAAAGCAGTAGTACAGGCCAACTGTAAGGGGGGAAAAAATGATGTGAATCAAAACCCAGCAAGTATACAATAATATAAATTTGTATATACTGTATATGTTGAGTGCATGCTTGCCTGGGAACATGAAGACGAGCAGCTGGAGGTCAAAGTAGTAGGAGGACCAGGTGGTGGGTTGATGCTCAGAGACAGAAGCAATAATGGGGATGTTGTTCTTGGCATAGGAGGGGTCCAGCAGGGAGTAGAAACGACCAGTCCAGGGAGAGATCTTACCTGAGGGACCAGAGTTTATGCCATCAGACACAGTCCAAATCAACATATAAAAAATTAAAATCAGTGTTTCAAAAAAATAAAAGGAGAAAGCAGGAACAGTTTTCCTTGTTTCTCCTCTCACCTGTCAGCATGAGAACAGTTCCAACAGACAGTAGGATGAAGCCCACCAGGGATATGACGCTCTTGAACAACACCTCAAACTGCTGGGCATTGAGTTTGCTGCGTAGGTAGTCCACAAAGGCATGAATCTGGCAGAGGCCAAACATACCGAAGGCTGCCATGTGCTCTGATGACTGCACTGGCTAGTGGACGAGAGAAGAAAAAGAGAGGTGAGCTGTCACGTGACAATGATTTTCCTTTTAATTTCTTTGTGCTTGATGATGTTTAATTCAGGAATTTGATCAGCAAGCCAAGGCACAAGAACCAGGGTAACTGGGAACGTACCTGGAAACCAACAAAAGAGATCTGCATGGAGAGGATGGTGCCCAGGCAATAGACTGTGCAGTAAGCTACATATATGCGGTGAGAGAATCGGCCGGTGAGCATCAGCACCAGGACATGGAGGGGGATAAGGTTGATCAGGAACACGTAGCCACCCCAAGAGGAAACCTACATATACACACACAAACACTTTGTCATTACCCTTACTAACTCTGCATATTAAATGAGTTAAAATTTTGGTGTCCTCACCATGTAGAAGTAGGCCAGAGCACACATGGATGACCAGTAGACTGAGCCTGTTTTCACAGCCTTGATCCACATGTAATACGTCAACAGCATGCAGAAGATGGCAATACCTAAGTAGGACAGCACCAACGGATTTGATTAAGAATCCTTGTCAGATATTTTCTATGAATAGCATAGTTATGCACACCATATATTTATGTGTACCTTCATTATCATATGAGCCTGCAACAGATCGAGAGATATAACCAGGAACCACAGCGATCATGGCAGCAGCCAAGAGCCCAGCACCTGCATCCTACAGAGACAAAACACTAATCAGAACAAGCTCATTTGGAAACAAACAAAATATAACATTCTCATTACAATGAGACTACACATAGGACTCTAAAGGGACATTTTTGACTGAGGTCAGATATCATCTGCATCAGGTTTTTTAAGCAAATCTGTGTAGCATTTGAGAGATGTGGTATCATGTACTGTATTAGGCAAGAAGAGCCTCATGAAAGACTAAGTTGCATTATGGGAATTTAAGGCTTCAAATAATTATGAGTCCAAACTACTCCTGAAAGCAAACCAACATTGGATCAAATTATATTATTTAATTATACAATATTACATTAGGGTTGGGTGGTACAGCTTAAAACTCATATTTCGGTGTAATATGAAACACCTTGCAATAATGGTATACAATGCAATATATTCTTGGGTATGTACATTGCACACTTCACAGAATTCTTTCTGGCCTTGCTCATGGACCTGGACATACAATTTGGGCATTTCCACTTCTCGGTAAGGCACCAAATACCTTTGCTTAAGAGTTTTTATCATGGCCAGAAAGATACTTCTCTTGTCTCAATTGTAAGGGTTGTGAACAAGAATACGGCGTAGATAAATGTTTGTCTTAATTTGAAGCACACAAGTATGCACACACATTAACTGGTGAAATTGCTTCCCTGGTTAAATAATCAATAGGGACAGCATTTTGGCATACAGGGCAGCATACAAATGCTTAATAAGCAAAATTAATGGCAACTTCAAATCAGACTTTATTCAATAACTATAACTCTGTTTAAAATATGAAACTACTACACTACACTAACTATATAATGAATACTACAATACTACACTGGTGTGGTGTGTTCTACTGTAGTGAGTATTGTCTCTGAATCACATCCACCTCATCCAACCTGTGGTGAAAACTAAGACGCTCATAGAAGAGAAATACTAGGACATGTTACATCATTCTGAGCATTATCATTTAATAGGTTGCATGTGCCGTGTGTGGCAAAAAGGGTCAGACAAATCAGCTGTTAGTGCATGTGTTTGTGTGTGTAAGAGAGCTGCAGGGACATAAATGAACGGAACAAAACGTTGTGTTTCTTAAACCGCATTGGAATAAAGAAGACAGAATCAATTTGTGACGTCAGTGTTGATTCTGCATGGGAAACCCTGAAAATGTTAGGTGTGTTCTCAGTCACCATGCACTTGTTTCCCTCAGTCATGAAAAAACCTTTTGATTTGGCAAAAGTTGAGGACGTCAACACACATAAAATCTCTACTGTGGCCAAATCTATACCTTTTGTAATGCATACCAATTATACCGCCCACCCCAAAATTATATTATATTGAATAATGTTGTACATAAAGGATTGTAAAGTGTGTTTTACCTTCAGCTCCTTGGTGAAGTGGTAGGTAACTATGGCAGTGAAGGAGGAGAACAAAGGAGCCAGGAAGACGCAAACGTTACGGATGTCAATGGTGATGTGAAAAAAATGTAGGACATGATACAGGACGGCAGATGTGATCATCAGTCCTGGTGAGGGAGAAAATACATATACATATGAGTGTGCAGACCTTAAAAGGCCCATTGAATAGTTTCAGCTGACCGGTGTATGACAACTTTTATACCAAATGTGGCACAAACATTACACAAGTTGATAAGGTGGCATATGTTAGTTTGTACTTGTCCATTGTAATTTCTTTAGATTCTTACCTGGATAGATGGTGCCACCAATGATCCTCCCCAGAGGATACCATGCCCTGTCATCAAACCAGTTGTGAAACTTATAAAATCCTTCTTCTGCCAAGAAGCGGGTGGTACGGTAGTTGAAGTACCTGGAGATGCGATAAAGGGTAAAATTAAAACATGACTTTGTCGATGGAAATCATCCAATATTACTGTCGGTAATCAAGACACCTGCAACACTTACGGATCAAACTCATGGATGACACTTTCAAACCTCAAGACAGAAAACAGTCTGGTGGAGAATGCTGGAAAAAAATGAAAAACACACAGTTGATCTACTGTTACATTTACTCTTAACAACCACTTAGGATATACAGGTGTGTATCACATGCAGAGGACTTACAGAGGACAGCAGCCATGGACAGGATGAGCAGCTTCAGCAGCGTGTCCTGTTTCTCATAGGACAGGCGCAAAAAGCCCAGCTTGGTCATTTTGGTAAGGTTAGGGACAGCTCACCGTACTACCTGAAAAGAGGGTGAGAAAAAAAACAAAGCTTAATCTGTGCAGCCCAACGCACTCCATGATATGCTTATTTTCCCTTTAAACACACTTTTAAAAACTCTTTATTTTACCCACAACTACTTTAAACAACTATGTTGTATTTTGTAATAAATATAAGCTGGATAATTTGGATCATTTGCTCAATGTAACAAAAAAATTATTCTAAGTGAATACTGATCAACTTCTTATGGACCAAACAAGTACTTGATTAATCTAGAAAATAATCGTCAGATTAATCGATTATGAACAGTTGCAGTCCTGTTACAAGGACCATTAAGTAGAATGCAACAGTTATTTTTTTGTGCAACAAAAGGGCACTTTTGCATTTCTTAAATATATTGTACCCTTTTCAACATGGTGAATTTTCAGGAGACAAATTAAAGTCTTTCAGCTCTCAAGAGTCAACTTCCACGTCCAGCCCAACCAGATAAGGCCACGCACTACGAAGTGGCGTCAGGAACCAGGAAGCTCCTACTCCAGAAAGCTCCTGCATGGACCTGAGCCAGTCCACTTCAGATTCAACCATTAAAAACAGTTTTGCTCATTGAAAATAAAAGCACTAAGCTCGACACAGGCCACCTAAACTAATTTGAATGCAGCGCCTTTAAAGAGCGAACACTGACACTATTGGCAGCTTTGGTGTCTTCCCAAGACCACAGAGCCAGAAAACAGCAGCTAGTTTACGTTAGCTATATATAAATTGACAAACCAGTGTTTACATAAACACGTAGTTCTAAAGATCCAACAGCAGCATCTTGCAGCTCGTCAGCATCAGGCCGGTTTGTGGTGATGCTGCTTCCATCCAGCTAGAAGTGTGTCAGTAGCTAGTGAGGCTAACCTGCTAGCTGCTGTATAATGAACACCCTCGTCCCCGGCGTATTATGTAAATACCGATTGCAATTCAACACTTGGCAGCAGGACAACATCTCAACATACAAAAACCTCTTGTTTTTGTGCACGAACACACGTTTAAATCTTAATGTTCGTTAAGACTCACCCGCTCCGCTCCTGTTAGTCATACACTTTTCACACACAACCTTCACCGTCAGCTAGTCCCGCCCCTGCCGGGCCAGCGCGCGCGTTTATTGGTCTAGCTTCAGTCAACAGCAAAGCGACACACAGCTGATTGGTTGCTTGGCTGCTCCTCAAATGTGGTCCCCTAACTTGCTGCTGTAGTGTAGTGACGTGTCCTTAGTGAGGAAGGAAAGTGTGTCGCCCCCTGTAGGTTGATAACTCTTACTCCCAAGAAAAGTGCTCAAGACGCCAATTTCTGGATGCTACGCAGCGCCACCAGCTGGGGAGTTTCTGTTAGCATGTTAAGTTTGCTGCTTCTTGAAGTGCTTCTACAGTCGTTCCTCATTATCACAGAAATGAAGAAATAAAGAAAAAACGAATGCATTAAAGATGTAGTGTGTACCTTCTGCCAAAATCATTGAATCACTAGCAACTGGACTGGAAAGACACTGTGTTAATGTAATTAAATAGTTGCAAATCCCTGAACACGGCCAAAAGTCAAGTCTTGATTACTGATCAACTTTATTGAAATTAGACGCACAACTTTTACAAAACCTCACTCACAAATATCAGTCTGCACAAACACTGTGTCCCTCACACAATAATTGCACACCATTTCAAACTCAAGATCCCTCCCCTCTGATGAGTGAGTGAGTAAAAACGTGTTAAGTGGGCTGACAAATAGTGGAGGGTTTCTGCTTCATTCAGAATGTATTTGATGTTTGTGTTAACTTATTGACTACACATCTTAGCATTGTAATTGTTGAAGTGAACATAACAAAACATAAATATTGCAGTTTGGCAGTGTTATCTCACCTATCACTTTCTAAAACACTGTTGCAGCCTTTACTTTGCTGGTGTCACCTTGTCATTTATAAAATGTGCATCTCCTCAGACAGTGGAGTTACATCTGAATTTGGGATGAGGCACCAGACAAACTTTCCATTAACACACAACGGGTGGAACATTTGATTTCTAATACTAAGTCCGTATGATAGCAGCTCCTACATTTTAAAATAAAATACCCCCACCCCCATAACCGTTTAAGGTCATTCCTGGAACTGCTGGGGCACCATCATTTAAGAGAGACACCCATGAGGACACATGAGGAGGGGATGTGACGTGTCATGTATTATGGGTAAAACAAGAGTGTGCATTGCTTTAGAAAGCAAAGGAAGCACATCAAAAGTAAATGTAAAAAAATCCTTTAGTCACAAGTTTGTCGAGACAGAATAAACCTCTATCTTGTGCTGTGATTTACTAAAGGAGATCCACTCAAATGGCACAATATCCAAAAAATAAAGAAAGAAAACCCACAGGACAAAAAGTCTATAGTGGAGTATATAATGTGTTTTTTGAGTGTGAGGCACAGGGCAGTCAATTTTTACAAATGAATGACCAGAGGGCCATAGATCAGATAAAAACACAGAGACCCTTCGTCCTAAGCTACATCGTCGTCTTCATTAAGCGGAATCCTTCTGGAAGAATCGCTTCCTCTTTTTTTCCCATGTTGAGTGAAGCTACTCCTCATCTCCTTGGACGTAGATCCATTACTGGGTGGGCATGAGTCTCTGGCGGGAGGGAGATGTGTGGGGGGAGGACAGCCTCTCTGAGGAGGCAGATGACGACAGGGAGGACTGCAGGTGGACCGTTTTATGGAAAAGCTTGTTGCTGATCAGCACGACCAGGGAGAAGAGACGCAGCTGGAAGTGGCTGAAGGAGTGAAAATGTGGTCAGTGACTCATGCACTAAAATGACTGATAACATAAAATATGTATTTTTTTGTTGTACTTACTATAGCTTAGTTGGTGTCTTAGCCTCATTAGCACTAATGATGAATAGAGGAAAGAGGATGGAGAACAAGCAGCCACTACACAAAAACAGAAGATAAAGAGGAGACATACATTAAAGGTAGTAAGGGAAAAGTTAACCACAACAAAAAGTAGCTGTTCCTCTTGTTAAAAGATAAAGATGTCTTTATCTCTATTCAGACACTTGTAGACCAGAAAATACTACGTATTTTTATATTTATATGGACTTTAATATGGAGTTGAAACACTCATCTGGAAAGAGATCATTTTATTTTTAAGAAAACTGTTACCAAATGGAAAGATAGTAGTTTGGCTGTAGCCAAACAGTCTATTTCAGGTCTGAATAGTGCTGCAACTGATGTTCCTTATGATATTAAATAACCGGACAGTGAAATATGTATTAGATGAGTGGAGAATATAACAATGTTACCTGATGAAGTATGAGGAGGGCAGAGCAGTGAGCAGAGCCATTGGTAAACCAAAACCGAAGTAATAGGGCCAGTTCCTCTCAATGTTAGACAGCCGTTGGTGCATCTCAATGCCTTTAAAAAACAAACAGACACTCTTTGTTGGCCTTGTCCATTCAATGCAGATCATTTATTTTGGGTTATATAAGTATAATGCCAGTGTCTCACCATGGTTGAACCAGCGATACTCAAAGCAGTAGAGGGAGTAGAGCAGAGACATGTGCAGGAGACTAACCATCTGTCCAATGGCATCAATGGGAAAGAGGCTCACAATCATACCCTGGAAGACGACAAGAAAACACAAGACAATTGTTATTTATTATTTTATTCACACTACTGAGAGGGTAGTTTGTTTTATTTCATTTCATTTGCTAGGACATTGAGAGTCTTTTTTGTATAAGAAATAATGTTGATAAAGTTGTAGCTTCAGAACAAATAATGGCGATCTTCTGGTCTCGTATGAATGTACCTGAATGAGGAAGAGTGCCTGGAGGAGGAGGTTAAACAGCATGTCCGCAATGATCTTACTGACACTGGGGAATGGCTGAGCTTTACAGCCAGACACTTCAAATGCTAGGTCGGCAATGTCCTGCAACACAGCAAATAAAATAAAATTAACACATGGCAAAATTGTATTTTGCTTGACATTATAAGAGATGACAGGAGAAAGCAAAAACTTGTGTTGTGAGACCGCCAGTAGAGATCAGAAAAATTAGGACAATTACTTTTGTAATTAATTAAAACTCATCAGCATAGCAGAACAGGGCCTAACCTGGAACCAGATGGCGTTGACTATCTTGCTGAGGACAAACAAAGGGAGAACCCAGAGAGCACTGAAGACGGAGGTGAGGATGAACTCTAACCAGGACCACACACTGCCATGGAGGGAGGGGTCACCTGGACAAAATAAAAATCAGCTGATTTTTCTGAATGCTTCCTACTACCAGAGAGAAAGAGAGAATCCATCTAAGGTTCAAGAGCATTAAAACATACCGATGATCTTTGCTGTGAGAGTCTGCAGCAATGGGATAAACACTCGGTAGAAGAGAAACAGACTGAGCTGGAAAGCAGAAAAAAATGCTGTTGTTACTTGTCACCTCGTAGAGGTATAAAATAATAACCAGCAACATTTTTTTGAAAGATAACAAATACATTGATGTGAGATAACTTCATCAAGCATTACTCAAATGCTGTGTTTCAATCACTTATAGTAAATGTTTAATGGAAGGCCCCATCCATGGTACAGTTCAGTTTGGAACACTAAAGCCCTGGGTCAGGCTTGAGTTTTGATGACATCGAATGCAACACAACAGAGGACATCTGGCTGTTGTATAGACTGTGTGCGTTTGCCTTGACTTCCATGGGATATTTACACTGTACACTACTATTTCACTCTGGGACCGTAAGGTAAAAAAATATGTACCATACTGTACCAAACTGAACCGTTCCACTCGGTGGAAACACGGCTAAAGGGCACTGTCAATACTGCGCTTCCTCATACAAAGAAGTGTTTTGTTTTGAGAGGATCGCTAGAATTCAGGTTTACATTTCTATGCAGCATATGCAGTTGTTTCTAAAGCAGAAATAGTAACATTTCCAAACATAGGATGTGTATTTGTGTCTCCTAAGCAAAACAGCCAATAGGAACATCTTCTAGCTTTGAGCTAAAGGTGAAATTTCTCCAGCAAATTTCTACAAGGCAGTACACGGAGCCTAGAGGTTCTGCAGGAGTCTCTCTCGGATCAATTGATTTACATTATGCTGAAAGGTTATTGATCAGTAACACCAAAAATAGTCTGCCTACCCCAGATTTAAGGCTGCACATGTACAATAGCTAGTACAGTGGTAAATCATTTCATATATTGATATTCACAAGAGGGGCATATTCCAACATGTGGCATGAAATTTAGCACACAGCTATATAGTTTTATATACTGTGAGAAGATAGATAAGGCTTTGCTTTAAAATTAGGTTTAATAACTTACCCAGAACACTCCTCCATTCCAGGCACAGCACTGAACAATCCTGCTGGCTACTTTAGGTTCACTGAAGGAGAAAAAAGATAATAACCATCACTGTAGATTACTAAAAGAAAAGTGTGGTTTCACTTCAGTTTTACCACATATATATATCTGCCCACACTCAAGCTATTTCCCATTGTGAATGTGATTAGTTGTATCAGCTACCAATTACGGTCTTTCAAATGTTCATGTCCTCGCACCAACTGATGACTACAACAATGTATTGTATTTTCCAAATGTATACAGTTTTCATCATCATATAATCTTCTGAAGTGATGCAAATTTGGTTAGTCAGAAACAAAATATCCATCATGTACCAATCAATACACAGATACAAACATGAGAGTTTCTGGGGCAGAAAATTCTACCTGTGAGAATCGTACAAGGGCTAGAAAGCCTTCAATACTACACCACACACAGTGCTACATAATGTTTTACAATTCTTCAGTTTGCAACAAAAAAATCTCAGAATTGAGGAGCTGGAGCCCTGGGCCTTTAGAAGACGTTACTCTTAACTATATACGGTATGAACCATAAACATCACAACCAAAAAATACAGCTTTTTATTTTCAGGCCTACTTGTCTGGTTTGCGCTCCTCGCTCTGTGCTCTTCTCTGAGCCAGAGCTCCGCTTGCCCTTCTCCTCCGCTGCTCTTCCCTTTTCTGCTGGATGCGAGTATCCAGCTTAGAGATTGTTCCAATCCCCAATATGGAGTCCTTGATCCCCTACACAGCCCAGAGCAAGAGAGATCGGTGATCAGGAAGTTTCCAACTTATTGAGATTAAAATGTAAAATGTCAAAGCTAGCGCTTGCTGAGCAAAGCAATTAGAAAGCTTTGTGTCCTATCACAATCAATGTTCCAGGTCAACATTGCTATTTCTTATAAATATCAGTTTGTGGACAATCATTTCTTAAGTTGAAAACCTCAAGCAAATGTGCACAAATGTTCTGAGATTTTGTTCATAAACAGTAATGTAACTGGGAATATTTCATGGCAGGTTTTACACAATGCAAAGCAAACGTTATTTAGCAGAATGCCCTGCCAGATTGTCCAGTTCTCTCCATGCAACTATCTACTATCCTTACCAGGTACACGAGAAATGCCTCTATTATGTAACAGATGGATAATGGAGGCTGAATTGTGAGAGAAAATTATGCTGAGATCCAATTGTGAATAATGGTAACCAGACCACTGACATTAAGTTGTTGTACACCAATGGTTTAATGGAAGGCCCCACAAGCTCTATTCTTTTATGCAAGTAGCTGAGAGAGAAGTTCTATTATTGGGGTCAAAAAGGAGATAAGTATTCCAAAGTCAAATGTTATCTCTGGACTTGTTTGGAGAACAGAAAGCTCACATACAAGCTGAGGCCACACAATGATAAGGTTTGAGATAATACATAGAAAATTTGATTGAGCCATCTTCATTTGTCCTTCACTAAAATGCACCAATAACTGTGCCACTCTGTCTGATAGTAATATTTGCCCTTATTCCACACACATACACTATGAAGAACTTTGAATTTGTAATTAACATTTAGATTTAGATTAGATTCTTATCCACCACTAAGTATGATCAGGGAGCCCTTGCTCAATAAGTGTAGACGCAACAACAAACACATACAGAGTCCTTATAATGACATAAATTATATCATTAACATCTAAGTGAGTGTGTGTTGAGTTGTGGACGTATGGCACCTGTTTTCTTGACTATAACACGTGTCAGTATATCTTGATTAAAATCTTTAATCTGCTTAGCTAAACAACAAACAAACCTGCTACACTTTCTACTTTATTAGGTGCACGTGTACAATACAATAAAACTGCTTTGCGATGAATTCTACAATAAGACTAATGTTATGAATGCAGAATATTCGGCGTTATACTGGAAGGTGGGCTCTTTATTTAATCATCACCATCATTAACATTCATGACGCTAAAAAATATTACAATTAGATGTTAAGTTGAGAGTGAGTGTCCACTCAATAAATCGATTATTATGAATTAATGGGTCAATGTTATTGTGTGTGGCTCTGCTGACCGTCGCAACATTGCGGAGGAAGGCCCTGACGCTGTCTGTCATCTCTGGACCAGCTGCAGATCCATCAACTGCAGAAGGAGGGGGGGGTGGTGATATTGTGGTCAGCTCTCATGGCAGGGAGGGGCTCACCCAGTAACCTGCAAAAACCCCAAATCCACACAGCCAACATTACAACAGAGCAGGCAGGTGGGACTTTATCTAGCAATTTGAAGTCTCACTCTGGTGTGGTGAGATACACAGTACCTCAATTCATATTCTGTAGTGAATTTTCTTACAATCTACAAAAACGAATGATTGTTGTCATTATCAATTTATCGGTTGATTATTTTCTCAATTAATCAATTGGATGTTTGGTCCATAAAACATTTGAAAATGTTGACCATTGCTTCTCAAAATATTCAATGTTTCTGGTTTCTTATGGATACAGCGGAGTGAAGCTGGAAAATTGGAGACCTTGTTTTTACTTTACAGAAAACAACAACTGATTAATCAACAATCAAAAAGGTTTGCAATTAATTTTGCAATAAATTCCTCAATTTGTTGTTCCACCCCTGACAGTATTGCACTTAACATTCCCACTTTCATATGTCAGTTTCACCCAGAAGTAGAATTGACCATATTCATCCAAAATAACCATCTCAGTTACATTTATTTTGTAGTGGTTCAGTTAAATCTTTGTGGGATTTGCATTTTACACAGTGTCCCAACTTCAATGGAATTGGAGTAAGTAGGTTAATTTCATGGCTCTGCTATTACTCATTTTGTGAATGGCAGGAAACATAGAAATACTACTATGTTAAGCCCAGAATTGCTCTTGAAACCACTTGTATTGTCTATCACAATAGATTGCTATAGATTGCCATTTCTCAAACGTGAGCCTGAATATGTAAAGTTTGAGAAGTGCAATGTGTATCACATGAAGAAAAACAGAACATACACTAGTTATTCAGCTTCATAAGCACTGAAAAGAGAAAATCTAACAGGACCTGGTGTGATTATTAGCAGTTATTAACTAACTGAGATAAGAGAAGAACTGATAAGGTGGTGTCTGCTTTATTATTGCAGCTATTGTGAGTTTGCTTACATGGTAATGTCACAAAACGGCAGCATCAAACCTGACTATATGCAGTCCAATAACCTTAAGCACGTTTCACAATGAGGCTGAAGTAAAAATGATTCTTCTGCCGGTGTTTCTTTGTGACACATTAGCAAAGCTGACTCAGTGGTTAGCTCAAAGGGGTGACCTGTGTTAGCTGCCTCTCCCTGGCCACACGTAGAAATAGTCAGGCCTTTGCAAATATGACGTGTGGACACCGTGAGCGTGGAGTTAGTCTGGTCATCATAGAGTCTCTGCTCTCACACGATTAGACTTTCGCTAGATTGTTCATGGCTGTGCTCGGATAGATTATCAGCTACTGTTGCTAGCTAACTGTTCTGTAACGTTCAGCAACACATTTCGTTGTTGTTCCAACATGACAACACTGAGCCAAGTGACAGAAGTCAGAGAAACGGCACACAACGAAACGCGGCGTCTTCCTTACCTCATACAACAGGATCTGGATATAATTAACTTGGTTATTTTTTCTCTTTCAGCCACTTTAATGTCAAAACAACAACAACACAACAGCCAACAGCCAGGGCCGTGGAAAACGTACTGCGCAAGCGCCAACTTCTTTGTCTCACCGGAAGTGTAGTCCTCATATTCTTAAAGAGATACTTCACTGTTTTTGTTTGAGGTGTTGGAGAAACAGCATGGAATACAGACATCCGCTCTCTCACAGAGAGACAGGGACTCGAGAAAACGGATTTTAGTCATTTTAAATTCAAGTGCGTAACCTTTATAGTTTAACAAATGTTTCTACACTCAAGCCATTGTCAAATGAGGTCTCACAATGCTAACTGAGTAACTCCATACACAACTCTCGCTGTTTCTCAGTGTAATGGTATGGCAAGTGGTTTTAAATTTACTACTACCAATATCTGCAGCATCATTCTTACTAGTCAAAACTACAGTTACAGGTATCTGCAATTCTGTTTTTACTCACTTTTACCTGTCATGTATTTGTCATTATAGATGTCATAACAAATGAATATCTCTAATTTCAGTTTTAATTTTTAATTTTTAATCTTTAATTTATCCTCAACTGAAGAGTTCACTGTCATTTTTAAATATCTTGAATTAAGTTTCAGATAGTCAGATAATGACATTATAGCTATCTATAATATCTACAACTACAATTCATACAAGTCACAGTGATTTGTATTATTACAAGACAGACAGAGGCAACAGCACCATTACACTAGTAAAGTTAATTATATTGCTTGAAATACTCAATCATTCAATAGTTTGATGGGATTATAATACTTGTTCCTGCCTGCGCCTGCAATACTGCTGTCCACACAAATACTCCATGAGTCAGGTCTGATAGAGTATAGAAACAAAATAAATGACAAAAAAACATTAAATGAAGCAAATTAAAATCAATTTGAGAAACGAAACTGAAAGCCAGTGAAGAAAAACATGTTGCAGCTTTTCAATAAAAATATGTTTTAAAGTGAGACTTAAAGGAAGACACTGACTCAGACAGCTGTAGAGCGTCAAGGGCCCTAATAGCAAAAATACTGTCCCTCTGTGGTTTTCAACTCAGAATCTCACAGATAAAGTTGCCCTCACAGGCAGAATAAATAACATCAGTGACAACAAAAATCCATAAAAGCTACACACTCCCTTGATTAAAGACTTAAAATCTTACCTGTTAAAGTTTACGGTATCATAAGAATGTTTGTCACTTTACGTTGTGACCAGGCAGCCCTTTTTCAGCTCGTAACTCACGCCTCTCACTCCCTGCACTTGAGTCCACAGAGAAAATCAACTATTGATCCAGTGCTGCCTCCACCAATGCATTTGTATTTGTATACTATTTGGCTTTGATGTTTGAAATCCTTTGTTCAGGTAAGTGAATTGCCAAAGACGACAGCGGCAGAGCAGCAGCTCCCTGATTTCCTCACTGCGGGAGAGTGAGTGGTTTTCACTTTCCAGCTGGAAAAGGCTGTCTAACAGTAAAAAAATGGTGGACAATATAATATATTGATAAAGACTAAAGACATCACAGACTTACACAGAATAAGATTTTATTGGGTGAGCCTTTTGTAAAGCAGCTATAATGTATTTGTCCAGGCTGGGTTATTGTGTCATCAAGTCTCAATAATCAGTTAAATATTTGAATATCACTTAATCTGCAAATAATTGCTTGATATTGTGATCTTTTTTGTCAATAAAATAAAAGAAAGATTGGACAACATTTATCCAAATTCATAAAGAAAAGTGTATTGTTTTTTTACATTACATGTCATTTAGCAGACGCTTTTATCCAAAGCGACTTACAATGAATTGAGTACAATCAGCAAGGGGTGGGAATTGAACTCGCAACCATGATGTCTTTTGCACACAGGGTACCGGTCCTAACAACTGAGCCACTTGTTTTGATTTTCCCAAAATGTATTTAATAGTACATAATAGTAGAAGTGTTCAAATTATTGGAGATGCTCATATTATTTGCTACATTCTTTTTACACATAGGTTCAAATTAGTTCACTAATTTGAAAATAACTACTATGTTTTCTTATTGTGTGATTAATTAGTTTCTTTAATTTGTATAATTTTCTTTCCTCTACAAAAATAAACTGAATGAACCCTGATAGTCATTTTATATTAAAAGCAATCGATTAATTAATTGAGAACCCAATCTTTACTGAGTTAACTATGGTTAATTAAACAAATAGTTATATCAGGATAATCATTTTTTGCACTATACATGTACTGTAGATCACTACTTGAACAAAGGTTATCCTTACCTATACTACACACCAGAAAACCTAAAGAGAGTGACACAGGCACACTGTGTTAATGAGGTGTATCAGATTTCTGTGGCTGTGCAAAGGCACTCCCACGAGGCGGTGCAATCTTCATGCCCACTTCATGCATTCATCTGAGCTCTACTGAGCGCTACTGTGGACTTAACCGCTGCCTGTATGACACACGCCATCAATGGTTGTCCTGAGGATCAGAAATGTTCACAAAAGGAAATATGCTCTTATCTGTCTGCTCATCATTGGGTTCATCATGTTCTACAGATATCTCAGGTGAGTTCCTCCCCTTGTTTAAATTGTTTGGCTACTTTGAGGCAGTTTGTGATCAGTGTTCTTCATGATCTGCTGAGCTGTTGATGTAGAATCTATAAATGTCGTGGAACTACAACAAACAGCAGTTTCAACAGTTACACCTGAATATTGTTTGGGTGTTTGCCCTGTGGACATTAATGAAGGATGATTTCACAGAAAAGATATAAAACTAACTTAAAAAGTAAAAAAATTAAGTGTCCGTCTTGCCACTACATCTGAATATGTTCCTGCTGCCAACACGAGACATCTGCGAATTCCTGTATCAACTATGTCATGTGGTCAGTCATAATACAATAGCCTCTGTGCTACAATAAAACGCCACTCTTGTTCCAGAGTGCCAGCACGGGGACGGGGGATGAGCAGGAAAGTGGGCCTGAGAGCCAACGTCTCCCAGTTCACCCTGGAGGGAGAGCCTTTTCAAATCATCGGGGGATCCATCCACTATTTCCGTGTGCCTAGGGCCTACTGGAGAGACCGGCTGATGAAAATGAAGGCCTGTGGCATCAACACACTCACTACGTAGGGAAAACAGCCTCTCATGTGTTTTGTGTCTGGTGCTGGTCACCTTTTTAAAGCATTCACAAAGAATATCTTTGCAGGTACGTGCCATGGAGTCTGCACCAGCCAGAGAGAGGGGTTTTCAACTTCCACACACAGCTGGATTTGCAGTAAGGAGTAATTTGAAGTTAACGCTTGTTGATGGTGATTAATCACCGCACCGTGTGCTGCTCTGGGACTTTCGTTATTGCACAAATGTTCTGTAAAAAGACAATTGGCACGAAAAACACCCCCACCCACCCTAATTTCAGTACTAACAGTGTTACCTGCCATAAGGTGTGTTGGGAATACTCTCGTTTTTCTCCCATTATCTGCCCACACGCTCGAGGGAGTAGCTAGACTCAGAGTACCACTTGACAACAGCATTGTCTCCATGGCAACAGCAAAGTATCAAGCAATTAAGCACACGCAGAGAAGTGAAGAGGCACATGACGTGTCAGCCTGTTGCTGTTGTTGCCCAAATGCAACTCAAACGGTGAGATAGGGTCTAAACTCACAATGTAACACAATGATTACTAATTTCTTCTTATGACTTTATTGCAGAGCCTACATCGGTCTTGCTGCTGAATTGGGATTGTGGGTGATTTTACGTCCAGGACCCTACATTTCCTCTGAGCTGGACCTCGGAGGACTGCCCAGGTAGGGCAAGTAAATGAGTGCATTATTCTTTATGCTATTATTCTGTCTCTCATCATTTGTATGGTGTGTCCTCCAATTGAAAACGGGCTCTGTTCACTTTTAGAACTTCTCATGAGTGTTTTTCTTAGTATTTTCAGTCGTACTTCACCCATTTGAAGCCATCTCACTTTAATAGCTCATTGTTGCCGTTGTCTCTCAGTTAATCACTACAGTCTTATTCTTTATCTTTCCTTTATCATAACCTCCTCTATTTCCGTGTTGTCTCAGTACAGTATGCTGCCTCATCGTTCAATTCTAGGCCGTCCAATGTTTGTTATTATACCTTGTGTTGCTGCTGATAAAGCTGTAGTAGGCAGGATCTCGAGACAAACTGTTGGCCGTTGAGCCTCGTTATTAAAATGCTTAAGGTTTTGGAGTGTGGCTCTCTGTCCTGACCTAGCACCAGACAAACACAAACAGATAGATGCATTCCCTCCAATCTATTTGATATTGCTTTGCACTTGTTTACCAATGGTGCTATATCTATATCTATATATATATATATATATATATATATATATATATATATATATATATATATATATATATATATATATCAACCATTCAACTGAATGATTTACAATATAAAGCAAAAAAAACTTTACATTTGCATCTATTTGTCTATGAAAAAGTCACACCTGTACTGAAAGGGAAGGCTTGTCCAGTATGCAAAGCTTGGTAAAGTATAGGTTTACTGTACCTTTACTTGTCCTGCAGCTCTGTGGAGTGCGTCATACCTCAGCACGCTGTTGTCTGTCTCTTTGCAGCTGGCTGCTCCGTGACAGCAGCATGAGACTGAGGACAACTCACTCAGGCTTCACTCAGGCTGTCAACACCTTTTTTGACAAACTTATACCAAAATTGGTTCAGCTGCAGGTCAATTTTTTTTATTTTTTTATTAAATCAGTTGTGCTCGAAACAAACACTTGTCATTCTTGAAATGGAATGTTTTCTTGTCTTTTTTAGTTCAAGAAAGGAGGTCCCATTATCGCAATTCAGGTGGAAAACGGGTACGGATCCTTTTCAAAGGATGACGGTTACATGTTTTATATCAAAGAGGTAAAGTGATTGATTGGCTAAAATCGGCTATAGCACATAGGATATGAACATTCACTTGACACTCTTTTATTTTAAAAGGCTTTACAGTCCAGAGGGATCAGTGAGCTCTTGCTCACATCAGACAACCACAACACATTGAAGTCAGGGGGTGTAGATGGAGGTATGGTGTACACTTTACACACATTATCACAATTACAGATGATAACACATACACACACACAAACTGCTCATCTTGTGATCTTGTAGCCATCAGATCACTGAAGCTGCAGAAGCTCAATCAGAGAGACATCCAGGATCTGAATTCCATCCAGGTGTGTACTTCACATTCACATTTCCACACGGATTCACTTGCTGTCACTGTGGATGTCAAATACACAGGCTGATCTCTGTGCTCACTGTTGTTTCCTGTTCGTCAGCCGAACAACCCCACCATGGTGATGGACTTCTGGACTGGCTGGTTTGACATGTGGGGTGACCTTCACCACGTGCTCCCTCCAGAGGGTAGAGGAGTTTTCTATATTTATATCAATGGACCTGTAGATGAATCTCTGTTTAATTCACACTCAAATTACCAGAATAATCCAGTTGTGAATGTGAGCATGAAGGGTTGAACCCCCACCTCTTATCCAATGTCAGCTGGATGAATGGATGGATGGTTGTTTATGGTCAGAAGTAATACTCATGATATTAAAGGTCCAGTGTGTAAAATTTAGGTACACATTTTAGAAATTTTACAGTCACCTGAATTGCTATTATTCTTTTACCACTGAATGAAACTTTTATATTTATATCACAGGCCGGGGCAGCCTTGTTACCAGGTTACAATTTTGTCACACTAACTGAAGGCTACATTATGTTCTCTCATGTGCTGCAAACAAAATACTTTCTATTACAATAGGTTGTCATCACCGGGATTGTCACATGTCTGTGTTGTGTTTGTAGTAACAAGAGAGACACCTTTATAGTCAGGGGCGACCGTAAATGCAGACAAAGAAAACACTTAACTTAAAGGTCTTCCACGTACGAGTCCGGAAAACAATGGACAACACATTTTAAGGAATTATGAATAAAAAAGAATGAAAATAATTTAAATTAGGCAAGATTTGACACTCTAAATTGACTGTGGGTGTGAGTGTGGATGTTTGTATATTGTTTCTATGTGGCCCTGTGATGGACTGGCGACCCGACTTTCACCCTATGGCAGCTGAGACCCTCCACAACCCTCATGTGTAGGATAAAGTGGTAGAAAATGTATGGATGAATAGAAAATAATTTTAATCCCCAAACACGTATTAACTTTAAGGTACACTGTGTAAAATTTTGCAACATGTATTGGTGAAGTTTTGCTAGATGAAAATAATTTCACCTAACAGTAACACAGAAGACCTATAATGACTGGCATTGTCCTGCTGCAGGAACCTCTGTGTTTTTCAATGAATCCGTTTGTTCATATGTGAACATGTGGATCTACTTGACAGATATGGTGTCCACCATGAGGGAGATTCTGAAACGGGGCATGTCGGTCAACCTCTACATGTTCCATGGAGGCTCCACATTTGGCTTCATGAGCGGAGCGCTCGCTGACCCATCCTACAAAGCCCTGGTCCCCAGCTACGGTTGGTTTCTCTGTGTCATGTGAACAAACAAATCAGTTGTGCCTGCCATGTAAATGTTTACAAAAGACAATGATGAAGCTCTGTGCTCTGTCAGATCTGAGGCATACACTTCAGCATTGCCCTTAATACCCAGCAGGGGGCAATGCATGACTAGTCTGTCGCTCCTTTTTCCAGATTTTGATGCTCCCTTGACTGAAGCTGGGGAGTACACTCCAAAGTATCATCTCCTTAGAGATCTTTTGTCTCGCCATAACAGTAAGTTCTACAACAGTTTACATTGATGAGATAGTGGCGATGCTGTCATGGACCACTTTGCTTGATCTGAGAATATTTGACCTTTTTCAGGAGGTGTGGATCTCCCTGATATGCCAGCACTACATTACAGGGAGGCTTATGAACCAGCAATCATGTACCACCACCTGTCCTTATGGGACGCTCTGAGATTCACAGAGGGAGTATGTTTTACGTAAGATTGAACTAGTGAACTAGGAGTGTCATGAAAGGAACTGTGCTTCTTCGTCAAGTGGGAAAACTATTTTAAAATCTCCCCACAGCCATTTAAGTCACTCAGGCCAGTGAATATGGAAAGTCTACCTGTGAACAATGGAAATGGCCAGTCTTATGGATACATGCTGTATGAGACTACCATCACCAGTGGAGGTTTACTGAGCTCTGGAGACAATGTCAGAGACAGAGCAATGGTGAGTCCTTACTGTACATCTGGCTGTGCCACTTATACATAAAGTTGAATATTGCAACTAAATACTGTACCTGCTCCAGAGTATGAGAAACTATGGTGGTTTCTTTTCATTCTTGATTATAAGACTTTATATGGTGACCAAAAGGTAAACACAGAGGACGAGGACCAACTCCTAATGTAATAAAAGACAAATGATAACACTGCAGATCATAATTTTAAAATACATACTGACGTGCTTTAGCCTTAAACCTTCTTAAGGGAGTCTAACGGATCTTATCAAACTATCTGTGAAGTTACCCATCTTCTGTAGTTAGCTGTAGATGACTGAACTGGCTTGAAACTATGTATTACTCTGTGACATACTTCCTCCTAGGTGTTTGTAGACAGAAGCTACATAGGACTTTTCAAGCGCCAGAATGTGGAGCTGGCGGTTCCTGATGGTAAGGTATGGCATCAAGTTGGACAATGGCAGCACATGTGCAATAAATATTATTAACAGTGCTTTATCAAATATAATGGATTGTCAAGTGTTGGAATGGTAAAACATGCCCAAATACATAAAAGCGAACAATCCCTGCAGGGTCGACGGACCTTGAGTTTACTGGTGGAAAACTGTGGACGAGTTCACCAGGGAAGGGACCTTGACAAACAACATAAAGGTGATTGACTCACAATAAGTAGTTCATTGTTATTGCATGCTATGAAAGCACTCACGCAATCAGTGGGTAGTACACAAGTCACTTTTGATTTATGCTCTTTCAGGACTCGTGGGAGACATTTTATTAAACAATATTCCCTTGCGGGATTTTACAATATACAGTTTGGATATGAAACCCAGCTTCATTGATAGGTTTGTGTGCTTTATTGAACCTACCACACACTGCGCATCACTTTCATTTTGTATATCGAATGTGTTTGTCTAAATGGACACCTTGTCTCAGTCTCTACCAGGCACCGTGGAAAACGCTTCCTGAAAATCCCAGCTTCCCTGGATTTTTCATGGGAAGGATGTATGCATATGGGTATCCAAGTGACACTTTTGTGAAGCTCCCAGTAAGTGAAAGATAACACTTTTTTTCTACACGATGCGAAGGGCTTTAACACATTTGTCCACAGGGCTGGGAGAAAGGTGTTGTGTTCATCAACGGGCTGAATCTGGGCCGATACTGGTCCATTGGTCCACAGCAGGCGTTGTACCTCCCTGGTCCGTTCCTGAACAGTGGAATTAACCAGGTACACTGAAACGTTGTGTTTTTGAATACGTTTTCGATTCATTTTAATAGGGAAAAATGTGCAAACACAAGTTGTCGTCAAAAATTAATTGGCTCATTGTCTCTCATTGTTTTTCTGTTAAAATAAATAAGGTCATTATGTTTGAGGAGCAAGAGGGAGACTACAAGGTCCACTTTGAGGATACGCCTGATCTTGGCATGGCAGCAGACATCCAGTGACTGAAGTTTGTCACGTGCGATTAAACCTTCCAATTTAGACGCTTCAATGTTGCTGATTTTGTATTTCTAATTTATTCCCTTTGTCTGAAGGACTGTTGACCGTTATAAAGTAATAAACTGTGATGCCGAGCAAGAGCAGTGCAGAATATTCTGTTCCTGGAGTTTCCACATTCCAATGCAAATGCATCGGATGATGTGTGATTTTTTTTAACACCTTAAAATCTATATACATACTCACAGCCCAAAATATCAACACTTCACCGAGCAAACACAGACAGAGCGAGACATGTTTTTTTATGGGAGCAATTTATAGCTATGTACATACAGTACCTTTAGTTCAGTGACTTTTTACATATTGTTATGTTGTAGTGCAGTGGCTCTCAAACATTGTAGGGCCAGGGACCCCTGGGGTGGGGGGACTCATGTTGTTATTAGGATGGTGGTTGTGCCTGAGGCTTAGTGCTGGAGGCTTGATGGTGGCTCCACCATCCATACATGCTTTGCATTTTGAAATCATCCACAAGTTGGAATTTCCTCACCCATTTTCTTGCCCATTAAGGTGTCATTTTATAATTTATTGCTATTTATTTTAGCAGACCCCCAAGCTATAGGTGGTGGACCCCCACATGAGTAATACTGTTTGATTGTGGATGGTAGTTATGTGCCATTGTGTTAGATTTGTATTGCTTGTGTGAACATTGTGTAGCAGCCCGTAAAACAACAAATAAAAACAACAACAGAAGGTGTTTGTGGCAATGTGGGCCGAGACAGAAACGGCGTGAATGCCCTTAAATGAAACACAAGCAGCAATGTAGCGCCACTGCACCCTCGCCATACAGTGACAGTTCAAGGTTTTTTGACATCTGACCACCAGAGTCTGACCAGTTGCAGAGTCTGAGAGCACAATTAACATTTGTGAGCAGTGTCACTGCAAGTCAGTGGGGTATGAAATCATCTATTACAAGCCAGCCATCCTCGGTGGGAGCAATTATTCTTTGTAATACAGTCGTGTGAAGGCATGCGCATCCAGTTTTTTTATAGTAATGGCTTCATATCCCAGTGACTCTTCCTGACATAGCTCACGACTTACCCTGAAACGATAAATAATTCTGCTGAGAAACGTTCAGTTCATTGACAAGTTTTTTTTTTTCACGAGCTTAATAAAGGCTGTGAACCTTATTAGGAACACAGAATCTTCTCTCAAACATGAGCTCAGTAGTGACACAGCATATTATTGAGAAAAAAAACTAAAAACAATAGTCAGGAGTAAATGACTGTTGCGGATGGAACTTTTGTACTATTGTACAAAACAATGAAGTAAATCACTGCAGTGTCTGTGTGCTCATAATGTGCAGTGTGTACTCATGTGTGCTGGGGAGTAACAGGAGTCCTAATTAGTACTGGGTTTAACGGTGCTATCTAAAGAGCCCAGTGTTGTACAGTTCAAGTTGGGAGGGTCTGTTAGTCACTGCCGACTCTCTTATGACAAGAAACCCTTGTATTCCTTTGTGCAGCCCTGTGCCTGACAGCCAGTTTGCCTTAGAGCAAAAGGGCCCTATTTAATGCAGATTTGCTGGTGTTGTCTGTGCTGAGATGGCTCTTTATTGCACACTGTGCCATCACTTCCTGTCGTTTACGTTGCGTAACATCGTCTGTCTTAGCAGATCTCGCTAGTCTCCTTCTGGCAAGTTCCACCACTGTGTCACATCGGCCAGAACAGACAGGCTTGTTTTTGTGATGTTGTGCTTCGATGCTCTGGATGGTACACGCACATGGCTTCCCGTCACCTCCTGGGGTGGCCAGACACCATTTCCGGGCCTGTGCTGCAGTTACTGTTTCTGTGATAATGTCTTTGACTCCAGCTGTGGCTCAAAGGAGCTCTGAGGTTGGTTGAATCGGGGTAGAATCCCGTGGAGCGATGCCTCCTCTGAAACGAGAAGTTTACATTTAGGACAAGGACAACCAAAGAACAAGGCAGCATGATGCTTTCATGTTATATTAGACTTATCAATATTGCATGTTTCCCACTGTAAATCATGACAAATTCTCTACAAAGTTTTATTTACAACTTGACTTTGAGTATTTCATTCATTCAGGGTCTACTGCTTTATCCTCCACATGAGGGTCGCAGGGCCACTGGTGCCAATCCCAGCTGACATAGGTCAAATGGCGGGCTACACCCTGGACAGGTTGCCAGTCCATCACGGAGCAAACACAGAGACAGACAACCATCCACTCTCACACTCAAACCTATTTAAGAGTCCATTTAGAGTGTCCAATTAACCTCTGCATGTTTTCGGATTGGACACGCACACACACACAGAAAAAAATGTGTTCTTAAGACCTTGAATGTCTATAGATTTAACCCTAACCGTAAGATTTTCATGGCAATCAATCCACTAAAGGCCTCAGGCTAAGTGATCCAACAGACAGAAACACACACCCACACATGCCCCAATATGTCAACATACCTAATGGCAAAAATATCCAAACTAAATCACTCAACCTTTCATGACAGACACTGCAGGAGGCATAAGGCTACAATTTGCATTTCTAAATCTCTGTCATTACCCGTGTGAGATGAAGGATGTCATATCTCCACGTTAGAGTCTGTAAATCCTTTCTTGCCCTCATTTACCAGCATAGGCTTCTCTGTCCGTGTGTGCCATACTAATACCTGTGGATTAAGAAGACAGGGGATGTAGGCAAAGGGAGCACAGTCAGTGTGATGAGATAAGGTGAATTTGGGTATTCGGGTGAACAGTGTCAAAACAAAGGCGAGACTGAAACAAGGAAAACTTTTGTCCACTTTACCTGAAATCACCCAATAAATACAGAAATGTTTGCTTCCTGTGCTGCACAATAGTGATATACAACATAATGTATAGAGGCAGAATGCAACATACAGTATTTCAAGGAGTTCTAAGTGTACAAGGTTGGCAGTTTAGTGACTTTAAAAATACGTTTTTTTATGACAGCCAAGTATCTTAATACACACTGCCAGTGTTTATAGATGCAGCTTGTTTTAATATGTCACCAATGTTACATGCAAAGAGACTCACTTTAGTACAGTTAGCAGCTTTAGGCTCCAAATCGCCAAGAGTCACTAGGTCCTTCAACAGACTGCTCTCCTGGTATCCTCCCTTCACTCCACGTAACTTGAAATAAGCTTGAGGTTTAGACAGAATGAGGTGCAGGTTCACTGCAAACCCAGCCATGTCGATGGCAAAGGGCCGATGGGGGTCGAACACAGTCTTCCAGCCGTAAACCTTGCCCAAAGCATTTACTTTCGGGGACTCGTACCGGAGGCCACCCACAAAAGCCACGGGCCACACGGACACTTTTTGGGTGTCACGCATCTGGCATTAAGAAACACAGACCAAGACAAAAGTCAGTCATCTCCACCTTTCTCCATATATCCCAAAAAGCACAATTCAGCTCTAGGTTATGTTTGATTTTATGCTCCCTACCTCTTCAAACAGCTCCAGACTGTACGTGTTGTCATCATCTGCAAAGTAGACAATCCCAGAGAGGCTGGTATTTATGCTGAGGGTCTCCCGGAGCCACCTCAGTGCCAGGTTCCTCTGGATGGTGCCGCGTGGAATCCTGGGGTTCCTTATGTCCCCGCGTACCTTGTAGTTTCTGGGTGTCTCCACGTTGAGGTGTGTGTAGTTTAGCCTTGTCTCCTGGAGGAGATGGCTAACCAGAGGGGTTCTCCTGTGAGAGTCCTCCACCAAGATCCAGTGCAGGTTCGGCACATGAAGCAAAGTGTTGGCCAGACGTGTCAGCTCTGCCTTCTGTACTGGCCGGCTGTAAGTGGGAGTGATGACGTGGATAGTGGGCAAAGAGTCAGACCAGGGAGGAGGGCGACTGTAGATGTGCTCAGTACGCATCACCTCCATGATGTCCCGCTTCTGCAGTGAGCATGGCTGCTTGACAGCAAACGGGTTCCTCGAGTTGGAGCGTCCACCTTGTCTGTCATCTAACAAGAGGGGAAAACGGTTACATTGAGATTGTGAGAATTAAAGAACATTCTGCTATGATGAATATTGGCGGGAAACAAATGTTTTTACCCTCACCCTTTCGAGTAGAAAGCAGAGGAGTGACGGTGCTCTGGTGCCAAACAGTAATCAGCAGAGTCCAAGGCAACACGATCAACACGACGGCGACAATGTCTCGTCTTTTCGACATCTCCAGGGTCAGGCCTGAGACACGTCACTATTAGGCATAAACATTTGATGTGGCGCACAATCCAAAGCCAGCAAAAACATTTCTTTGCATAGCTTCATTCTTTCATGAATACATATTTGTAAAGGTGTAGTGGGCAGAATATTTTAGGCCCTGACCCATGCATGACAGGAGACTTTGGCCTTTACATGGAAGTTCTACTAAACCGCTCTGCATACAGAACTGGATGGAACTCAATCCTGCTACAACTTCAAGTGAAATATTTACCTTCCCATGATATCAGGAAATAAAACATTAACTAAATATACAGTAAACTACAGTATTAATGTTTTATAGAGAGAGATTTCACGGTCTATGTTTGGGTAGCAGTTCATACGTTTTAACACTCCAGTTAAGGATGTCCTGTGTATATGACGTGTCATCAAGTTTCTCTTGAACACAACACCAGACATAAGTCGTCATGAGTCGCACTTGGCAAGCAGGTGAGTAAATGGACTGTCAGAAAATGGTTCAAAGTGTCCAGCTGAAGGCAATTCGATGGATTATCTTCCAAAGATGCTCGTTATTTGGCTAAAAAGGCCTCAGACATAAAGAGCTCTGTGAGACGAGAAAGGATTCCCAAATGAATCGGGAGTAAGTTCATAATGTTGCATGATAGTTTTCTGCTGATATTAGCTGTCACGATTTTGGTCTGACATGCTCCACTGCAAAGGTGCTCAACTATTTGAAGAACATTTCAAAGCATTTTGTTCATCATCTATAACTTAAGGGGACTGATTTAAAATGTGTGACTCATAGACAGCTGATTTTTTTTTCCTTTTAGAAACTGAGATTAGAGAGTGATGATTTTCTGAGTGTCTTTCTCCAGACTCTGTTTACTCTTATTTCTAAAGGGAATATTGGATGCTTTTATAGCAATCCCCTCTTAAAGCCTGTAAATGAGGTAGTTTATTTTGAATTATTATTATGAATTTTTCACATTTTCCACAGTGCATTTTTACATCCATACACAGTGGCCATCTAGTGAGCAGCAGTATGCTGTGGCCGCAATTCACACACACACTATAAGGAAAGAGGCCTTTTGTTAAGATGCAGTCTGCTGGAGCTCCTTCGACACAAAATAGGTCAGAAACTGCTCCCAGCTTTCCCTTTGTCTCATTTGAAAGCAAACTAATGTACAACATAACATTTCAGCAGATGAAAGTGTAAAGCCCTTTTCTGCCTGGAAGCAGCTGACCAAGACACAAGCACCATACATTCAGTCCTTTGTAGTCTTAGTTGAAATAGCCTGTGACACAGTCCATGTGACCTTTGTGGTCAGTAGCAGAGAAGCCCAGACCTTTATCTCTAACTCAGCTGGTTCGCCTCTAGACATTCACCCAGTAATGCAGAATTACTTCCATCAATACATGCTTGCTGCATACATCTGCACAGGTTTTCTAAAACACTCATGTTGTTAGCTACTGAAACATTTCTTCTATTATAGGGGAAGAATATTTGTTTGAGCAGTAGCTTTTGAAATTGCTGGTTTATGGCTCAGCGGTTATTAACAGTTCAGGTGTTTAAGACCATACACATACAGTATCAGTTCAATATCAGTATGTATTCAAAGTTGTGATGTTAATGTACCAGTTTAATCCATATCAGACACGAATTAGGGTGTCCACACTTATCCCATGTTTTGACAGTAGCTTATCTTCAATCAGGAGTAAATCAAAGATGAAATGACTGGTGCAGGCAAAAATATATGTCATATTTGAGTGATGGGTCTCAGGATGGTGCTGAGTTTAAAAACAGAATATAAACACAATACCCTTACCTAAGTTTATACCAAACCAAACACGTCATTCCAGGATCAGATTCTTGGTACAAAACACCAGGAGAAGAAGAAGAAGAAACTGCATCAGTGGTTCAGTCCAGTCAATTATCTCTGCAGACAGAAAACATGTGATGAGTTTCCATTAGTCTCGGGGTGATGGTGCAGATATATAAAGAAAACCCCCATTTCTAATATGTGTGAAAGTTGCTCTAATCATGTGACCTGCCTTGTCATAAACATATGTAGTAATGTAGTGAGGTTATTTGGGGATGATGCTGAGTGTGACTGTGCTTTACATCCATTGTGGAAGGAACAGTGTGCAGCACTTACTCACTCTAGCATTTATTCAGAGGATCACCTCACTGTGCGGTTCTGGCCCCGATTGGATTATACAGTACGTTGTGGGTTCTACAGTTTAAAAGTTCCTGTTTAATGCTATGTTATATTTTTTGTTATATTTTTCTATGTGGAAATATTAAGTCACACCAACAGAGCATATTCAATGCATGTCTTTTGGATGTGGAAGCGTTTCCTGCTGTTGAGACAGACTGGTCTAAAAGGAACACATCTCTTTTCTGCAAAACATGGTAAAAAGTACATGTCATTTAAACATTACTTAAATAAATTAATCAATTAATATAGGCAAAATTATCATAGGTGGCGGGGGAACGATATGATACTCGATACGTGGGTCCACAATACCAATAATATCACGTTAGAAACAATTCTGTGATTATCCATATATTGCACGGCAATCACGGCAATCATGTATCACAATAAGAAAACTGTTGATTAAACACTGTCACGACCGAGTCATGCACTCTGGTATGAGAGACACATGAGAGAGATAGTGAAAGGAATCATTGCATCATGTAAGAGATTCAGAGTAAAAGCTGTGCATCAGAAAAATAGCGCCCCCACCAGGGCAGGGGCCTCATGTATAAACAGTGCGTACGCACAAAAAGGCGACATGCGCTAGCTTTCATGCACACATGACGGCATGCATAAAAATTTACTTGTGGAACTTGCAGTGCAAACTCTCGACCTGCTGTGAGAATTTGCGGAGCTCTCCGCAAACTCTTGTCAGTTCGAGACACTGCAATATTTTGCAGAAATGTACTCGTGCTCGTCTGAGATGACAAGACACCACACCAGATATGGAAAACAGGGATAATCGAGGAACTGTTCATCAGAAGAGATGAACTTGTGAGATCCTGTGCCGTTCGCATTAACCTCTGTGTCGTTCATCATTAATTCAGCAAAAAAAGAAATGCATGAAGTGATGTCAGAGTCATTTTTGTAGGATCAGTCACAGCTAAGTCCCCACATTTTACTCCACTGTTTAATCACCAGTCTTTAGACATAATTAATCCTTGATTAAAAAAAGATCAGGCCCGGTCCGAGATCAAAAGTTGTGCTCGATAATTAACACGTCATGATTGGGTTTAATAGGGTCATGTTTGAGTAGCATGGCATTGGTGTAGACCAGCTAATTATCTACACACATCATGTTGAAAAGCCATGGCTCTCTTTCCACCCACTCAACGTGTTGCATCATAATTTTCAAGTGAATAAGTGTCATGACTACAAACAAGCAGAGCACAAACTGGAGGAGAAAGGAAAACAGCTGCCAGGATCACATGTTACGTGTCAACAGATGAGTGCATCAGTGTGACATTGTTTTAACTTGTGGAGCTTTGAAAGATTTTTGATTTACATCTAAAATAAGAGGCAGTGTAGCCTTTTGTGTTTAGAATCCATATCTGTCAGAGACATTCGGCCCCTCTGCTCTATAAATCAACCATATCCATCCATCCATTTTCTACTGCTTTATCCTCCACATGAGGGCTACGGGGGTACTGTGCCAATCTCAGTTGACATCGGGCGATAGGCAGGGTACATCCTGGACAGTTGACCAGTTACATCAACCTGTCATCCCATTCAATTGAAAGGATCCATGTAACACAATCTAACAGCAACATAGCACTATAGTTGTATGTCAGGACAAAAGGATAGCAGCAAAAGTGATAGGAATGGTCTACAAGACAGTAGTGAGACCTGCTTTGATCATGTATGGCTTAAAGACAAGCGCTGAAGAGGCTGAGATTTTTGTTGGGAGTGACCAGGATGGACAAAAATTAGCATATTCAGACAGCTCAGGTTAAATGTTTTGGAAAATAAGCAAGAGAGGTAAGGTAAGGTAAGAGTTAAGATGGTTTGATCGCATGCAGAGGAGGGATCGTGATTATATTGGACGAAGGATGTTGAATATGGACAGGAGGAAAAGAATTGTGAGGAAGGACATCAGGGAGAGGGCAAGACGAAGGCAGATGATCCACTGTGGTGACCCCTCAAAGGAGAAGAGGAAGAAGAAGTACAAGACTTTTGGTGCCAGACGGATTGGTGTCCAGTGGAGTACAAAAGGGTCAGAAATATAAGAAAGGGAACAGTAACTTGAATAAACATTCATTACGCAGTTATGCAGAAGATCATCATGGTGAGCCCTGAAGACAATGGTTTTAATGTAAGGGACATTCCTTTATCACTGAGAGAGAGACTGAAAGCTTCTTACTGCTTATTTAAAATACATGAAGGCTCATGAGGAGAATTATAAATAGGTCTCTCTGGATATCAAACCTCTCAGAGACACGTCTTTAAAATCCTGTCTCAGTGGGAAGTCTATACTACTGTTGTTAGCGCTAATGACAGTCCTCTCCTTCTTCTTTTGGTTTTGCACACAAGACGCAACAGAGGCGTATTAATGACAGCCAAATGTCAGGAGGGTGCTAGGGGCTATGAAGTAGATAAAAGTGAGGACAGGCTGATGAAAGGTCCTCAATTTAAAGAGCAACAGGCCTGGAGAACTGACCATGAGGTACTGTATGCAGCTTATACCTGACTGACTTTCGACACCAATGATTACACCTTTTCAGTTTTATCTTTGTGGTCATCCTCCAACCTTGGCTTTTACTCTGGAGACTTTGTCCTTATTGCCAACTGTATTTACTCGAATGCTTAAAGGATCCAGTGAGTAATAATCAGTGACCTCTCATGGTGAAACTGCAGAATGTAACAAACAGAGGACTCCTTATTTCACTCCTCTCTTACTCAAGCACATCAATGACCTACTTTGGACTGCTGCAGAAAGATGGAGGCTGCAGCATCAATAACGCAAGGCCTTGACAAAGTACATATCAAAGGCTAATATTGATTAGGTATTGTTTCTTCCTCTCAGTGCTTCTAAAAAGTAAATTGTTCTTGTTTTGGCCAAAGAAAAGTAATTCAGCTTTAGAAAAGAATTCACATTAGAAACATTGTAATGACAATATCAGCATTACAGTACAGTGTTAATACGATAGTTACTAATTAAAATCATCAAAATCATCAAGTGTTACTCACAGAAACAAAAGATGCTCCACTTTCCCTGCAGAGAGTTATCTTGTTAAGCTTTGATTATAAGAGAAGTGCTGATAATGAAATAGGGCCTTAATGGAACCCATCAAGTTATCTTCCTGGTGACGGAGGACATGGTTGGTACACAGCTGAGCAGCAGAGTTTAGGTGACAACTATTTGTTCACAGCATCCGGTGGGTGCATTCCAATCCTTGGGTAGGGTCATGGTGCCAGCCCCTGTTAGAGACAAGGGAGGTCATCCCTCGAGAAGAATGCTGCTTCTCATTGCAAAAACAAAGGCTGGGTTTGTGAAAGCTGATGGCTTGGGGACGGGCGGAGGGGCAGCCATGGCCAGAGAACCCAGAACAATAGAATAAATCACATAAAAAATGTCACAGCCCCATAAATGGAATTCTTACTTATGGATGAAGAGGGATTTGGAAAATTGAGAGACCCAGTGAGAACGTGGGGGTTGTTTATCTGAGGCATAAACAGTAAGTCACATGGTCCAATGGTCAGACACTTCTGTTCACTTTGCTGTCATTTCCTGCCAGGCATATGAAAGGAGGGCCCTCTGAATGGACCCCTTTGCTTGAAAAGTCTAATAAAGGCAGAGTGTAAAAATATGCCTTTGACAAAGAAAATGTACATATAGACACTGAGGTGTAAAGCAGTAAGTAGAACATAAATGCCTTCAGAAATGGACCTTGCCTTTCAGTTTGAAAAGTGAATAAGGATGGAAGTAGCAGTTAGCCTCCAGGGAGTGACTCCACTGTTTGCAAAAACAATTGCAAAGTTCTTCATATTATTGAGTGCAGCTCAAATCGCAAACTCAATGCTTTATGTAGGAGCCTTTGATTAAATATTCTTTGATCTGTTAGAAGCTGTACTAGGTTTTGTGTAAAGGTCACGCTATGTTACATTAGGTTATGTTATATTACTGTTAAATCAATAGATCGTCATTCATGACCTGGAATATTTCTATGTGTTGTTGATCTGAAAGAAGCTTGGATATACAGTATGTGGATAGAAATGTAACTTGGATGTACGGCAAGTGGAAATAAATGTGCAAACCCTTCACACGACTCTTTCTTGCCTTGGTGATTGATTAATTAAAACAGTACCTATGAGTCAAGCCCATAGGAAGGGGCCGACTTTGGAATTAACTTTGCCACTACACTTTACAACAGGAGCTGATTTTGCAACCGGAGAACATCCATTTGTTATACAGTCTATAGTAAACACACAACAGCTCAACACTAAAGAGGATGGTAGAGTGAATCAAATTGCTGGTTCATTCCTGGGACAGCCTTGCTCAGGGCTGGGGTGCTGCCCACTGCTCCTGCGCCCAGCTTGTGTGTGTTCACTACTGATGTGTAAAAGGGAAGGGTCAAAGGCAGAGGACAAATTTACTATCACTTATTGGTGTGTGTGCAAAAATGACTAATTCTAATTCTGATCAGCTTTGGGCTGCACCACTACCGTTTGTGAATTGCCGGGGGAAGGTTAAGCAAGAAAAGAGCAGAGTGAACGAAAGTGGAACAGAGGGCAGCAAAAATTATGTCAGACAGTCATTGTCGACAAGAAAGGTTACACAACATCAGTTGTATGACAATGGTTAAGGTATGGTCAAAGTGAACGGGTAGCAAGTTAAGCCGGTATGTAAGGTATGTTGCCAGTCGGTAAAGAAACAATACAAATGTTCAATCACTGTAAAAACAACAACATCCAAGTGACTACACAAAAAGCATAAAAAATTGAGCTCAACCTGCACAGCCAAGCAGTTCTGCCACCAGCGGTGTAGCTACATGACAACAGCAACAACAATCAACTTGCAAAAGCTATGATTACTCGAATGTCGAGCTAATCTCTAGTTTCTTCAGTTTTCAGTACAGATGCTCTACAGTTGGCAGTATAAAAACTTGTGATAAAAATCGTTTGGGACTATATGGGAAAATATATCGTGATGAGTTGTCTATTCAGCTGAGTGAAAAGACAAATTGACAAGGACTGAATGGTGTGAGTAGAATAAATACTGCAGGTAAGTGTATTAGGTTTATGTTAAGCTTCCAAAGCAGGGTATCTACCACAACAACAACAACAACAACAAGAACAACAAGAGATATTTGGTCTCAAACTGTAATCTGATGCTTTCTTGGAGACTTCTTGCTCACTATGTTACACTCCACCACCTACCCCTTAACCTCTGTGGAAAAATTATGCCAAACAATCTTTCCAAACTTGATGCTAAACTAAACTTACAGGCTTCTGGCTGCAGCTTATACAAACATGGCAGATTTCTAATATTATGGTGATACATGAACTCCCACTCGTCAACAAATCAAGACAAATGATCAGAATAGATCAGCATTAAATCCAGCAAGGCACTGACTTGATATAGTGATTATCGTCAAGGTCTTGTGGCTTTACTTGTCAACAGTACACAGTAGGTCCACAGTTTGCTGAATTTTCACATTTGGTTATCTCAAGTAAATTACATTCTGTCTCTGACTAAAGTGCTTTGAGCAACAGAGCAGCATTTGTCCCATTTGCTCTCACTTTCAAATATGAAATATCCCAACCTGAGTTTCCAATTTCACTCCTCTTTCCTCTGATATTATTATCCTCATAGTGAATAATTCAAGTCATTCATCTAGAATATTTCCTAAACATTGGATATGTACGCACCAGACCACCTGCACCAGCCTCATTTTCCTCTGGAACGTCTCACCACTGCTTGTTTATTCATGCATATATTAACAGGGAGCAGCATGGGATGGTTCTCAGAAACAGCCTTTCATGCATTAGCTGTATTGTGTCTGGCAGAGCTACTAAAAATAATATGTGCACATAAACAGACTCAGTGTAAATGACGAGTTGCTCTGAAAGCTCAGGATCCATTCCGGATCCAAAAAGAAGTCATTTCTCAACATATTGACCATGTGTTTTGGCAGAATTTTAAAGTTAACGCATTGATAACAAACTTCCAACAAACATGTAGAGAAGTGATGTTCACCTGCTTTGGCCACAACTAAACTGCGCATGTGAGTCCATGTGTGTTAGAGGAATTTTATCTTGCCCTCCTTAGGCACTGCCACACACACACAGCCTTATACACTTTAGTGGGGACCATAATCAATCGCTGTTAATCATTGTCTGCACAGAATATAAAATAAAAATGTAGTGAAACGATATTTTCTACATTTCGGTCTCAGTTTAACGACACACTACTCTGGTTTAGCTACAGTCCTGCTCTCTGTCTCCCTCTTTCTCCATCAGTGGTACTGCAACCACAGGAGTCTGTGTTACCCAAGAGCAGGCAGGTGAGGAGACGTGGCAGTTTTTAACTGTTTATTCAAAAGGTTTAACAAACGTGAGGGAAGTAGTTAAAGAAATAGAGTAGGCGATTGGTTCCAAACGGCAGTGAGGATAAGCGTCAAACACAGCATGCGCACAGGTGAGATTAGCAAAAAGGCAAAACAAAAAGCATCGAGTAAATGAGGTTTTCAGGAGAGCCGTGACGTTACCACTGAGGTGACTGTTACGATCCGACGATGAGTGACTGCAGGACCAGGAAATATGAAGGCTGAGATGATGAGTGAATTGGGAGCAGGTGTGCTGCCGCCGCAGGTGAGCTGATTGCATGCTGGAGGTGGAAGCAGGAGAGAAAGGAGGAGGCAAGGCGGGGCATGACAGTCTGCGTTTCTTCCTGTACTTCTTCTTCTCTATCTCGTGGAGGTTCTCAATTCTTCATCCCTACTTCATTTCCTCATAAAGTGGCAGAGCTTTTCTGTGTGTTTTTGCATCAAGGGAAGACATATTTCTGGGACGACATCTCAAAGGCAGTCGTGTCGGAGCGAGTGCAGTCACTCACAAGAAAACAGTAAACAGCTGATAAAGCTCGATGAAATGTTCATATTCTTACAGTGTTTGAAGAGGAGATATGCTAACTATGGCTCCAGTGCATTATTAAGTCATATTTTTAGACATGGAGAGAAAGAGTTTTCAGTCTTTTTTACCTGCTGCTACAATTTTCTAACATACAATGTGTGAAGAGAATTGATCACACCCTCACATCTATATTCTGTCTGCGTTTGTTTATGTGTACAAGCAGAAAAATGTCATTCACAGTTTGATAGACAGACATATTAATGACATATTTCAAAGGCAAGCACATACAGAAGTGTAGGTGTGCTATTAAAATGCAAATTGTCATGCGTCCGGGTGATAATTAGTGGCTTCACAGCTACAACTCTATCTCTGTAAATACAACTCCTCTCAACGATTTTGTTTTTTGTGGATGTACAGTATAACCCAGTCATAAGGATTATATGCTACCACTGTATGTTTCTCCAAATCACACATTAGTGTGACCTCATGTTTTTGAACCACACTTCAGAGAGTGATCATGCTTTAACTGCTTGTGGTACTTTTGGCTTAGATAAGGCAATGAGGACGATGATAACCACCACCAGAACGCAGTGGTGGCCCTATTTGGACGGGATTAGTTTTACATGGAGAAAAGATTCTCAGTGATTTTAGTCCCGTCTGAATGTGCCTGTGTCAGTAATCGTTAGCAATCGTTATATATAGAGCTTTTCAGATTGTTCATAGCCAAACCATCTCTCAGTTAATTTGACTTTTTACATTTATTATTATTTCGGAAATACAGACAGCGTTGCATCACATGTTTCTAATGTTATAATAATATTCATGCAAACTCTTCAAGTTAAATTGAACACAAATCCCGACTGCATCTTGTCCTAATCAGAATTGGTGTTGATTTGACACTTTCACTCTTGCTTTCATGCTTCAGCATTCACTGTGTAGAAGCAGGCAGTGAATGATCACATCATCCCTCTGTGAGGTGTAACATTTGATGTCTCCACGTGCTAAATTTCACAGTCGCTCCGGGATGATTAGTGTTCAGCTACCATGGAAAACGTCGATTCGGCTTCAGTGACAGGGTACGCTGTTCACGCAAGGTATCATGGGCCGTGGGAATAAGGTGGATACTGAAAAACAAAGCTAGAATTGTTTGTAACAGATATTTGTTGATTTAAAAGTCAAACTTTTATAACTGCTCTGAAACAGTGAACTGGTGCACGCTAATCTAATTACTCCATGCAGTGGGAGAATATATTGACCCAGCTATTCGTATTTTGCATACTGAATTTGTTGTTGGAGTAAATAATTATGTTCTTGTTTCCTTCGAGGCAATCAAGATGAAAATTCATGTCTCGCTGCTGAATCAATTCACTAAATGTGACCATAATCAAAGTAATAATTATGCTAAGATGCTTACACAACCGTCGTATCAACTGATGCATTCTTATGATAGAATCTAAAGCAGCTGCCAGAGGCAAATGACAATTAGGTCCATAAAAAAATCATAATACATACACATCTGCTGGGGACAAGTGTAATATTCTGCTAGGCATGTAATTAGTTTAATACAATTTTTCTCACGATCAAAGCCAGAAACAGCAATTCTGTGCAAGTTGTTATAGCTTCTCGTTTTTGCCTTCAAGTCACAGCAGGATATTATTGCCTTAATTATTGGAAGAAATGTGGCAATATTATTAAATAGTAGTGATCCACGCAACTGTCAACCCATTGGGATGTCACCTATCGGCGACATTTTCCCTTGATTATGTTTCTGAGCTAAAGATGCATTCGGTGTGGGTCCCACAGGAACTGATGCAGAAATAAAGGTACTGGGAAGTTCTCCATTCTCCATTACAACAGTGGTCTAATGAATTTTTCTAAATGTGTTCTTATTCCACAACAAAATAATTCGAAAAGAGGCCCAGGGCCTGAGCTATATGTTAATTAACTTCTTTTTAGGCTTCATTAAATATTTGCAAAGAAAGAACGAACTTCCACACGGCCATTTCACACGTTTTAATGAGAAATGTGACTCTGTGGTTCTTGTAGAGGAAGTGAAACATCAGGAGGGTGTAAAGGGTCCAACAGTAAAGTTAAAGTGATACATTTTAAGTGTGGTACTCTGTCATTATACACTATATGTCTGACTATTACACCAACAGGGAGTGTAATGACGTATTCAGATACATATACAGGACTTTAATATGGAGTTGGTCCCTCTTTTGCAGCTACAACAGCTTCCACACTCCTTGGAAGACCTTTCTCCAAGTGTTTCAATGTGAATTTGTGTCCAGTCATTCTGTAGACCATTTATGAGGTCAGGCACTGAAGTTGGACAACAAAAGGCCTGGCTCACAGTTTCTGTTCCAGTTCATGCCAAATGATGGTCGATGGGATTGAGGTCAGGACGCGGGTCAGTCAAGTTCTTCCACACCAAACTCAGCAAACCATGTCTTTATAGCCCTTGTTTTGTGCACTCGGGCACAACCATGTTGGAATAGAATAAGGGCCTTTCTCAAAGCTTGGCATTGTCCAAAATGTCTTGGTATGCTGAAGCACTGAGATTGTCCGTCATTGGAGATAAGAGGCCTAGTCCAAAGCCTGATTAAAACACTTGAATTGAATTTCAATACTTCATACTTAGGTGTGACCAAATACCTTTGTCCATATGACGTAGCTTAATGCAGAGGTTCTCAAAACTTTTAGACCAAGTTCCACCTGAGAAAATATTCAGCTCTGGAAGTAACGCCGGCATCACCAATATTAAAATACAGCGGTGTAAACAGGCAGAGCAACGTCAGCTACAGACTTCTGACAGGAGGCAGATTTATTATAATATTTTAGTTATTTGTTTCATTTTCTACATTTTCTTTCATTTTCCAAGTACCACCAGAGGAAGCCCGCGTACCACTGGTGGTCCACGTACCACAGTTTGAGCACCGTGGGCTTAATGAGTTTTTCTAACACAGGTTGATTGTTATAATCCATTTATCTGCTTGTCGTCCTTTTTTAATAATGTGGGAACTAGCACAGTTCCTGCTGGTGTGACACGCGTTCTTCCGACTAAATGACTGGGAATTTTTCCTGTTTATTTCAAGTTAATTGCTTCTAGTGGGCTGTTGTTTTTATGCTGAGACAAGCAGAGGTCCTGCTAGAGTTCTCTTCTATCTAAATCAAATAATGCAGGGGAGTGAGATGTATTTTGTTCCGGGAACTGCATGCATCTTCATTCATGTCACTATGTGTGTGTGTGTTTTTTTTCCCAAAAGATGCCAGACAGAGTTCTTGAACATCATCCAAAGTCTAATTAATGGACTTCCATTTCAGTAATGCGGAGCCAAGAATGACAGTACTGTGCAAAAGTCTCAGGACACCACCAGCTTTGTTTGTTTTTTTATTTTTAATTCTGCAATCATTGGCATTTGGATTGGAATGATGTGGGTGAACGTGGTGTAATAGAGCTTCTTTTTTACAGCAGATACTCAACATGAAATAATAGTATTTTCTGTATGTGTTCCTATAAAGTGATTGACAAGTAATTATTCTGTACGGTCATTATAGCATAGTACAAATCCAGTCTTTTCAACTGGAATGGATCAGTGGTTACAGTTCCCAGAGCAGATTGCATGCTGTGAAACAACAGAGGAAGTCAGAGATGAACATACATCTTCAACATTTCTGTCGTGGCTGTGATTCATTCTCCTTCTGTAAATCACTTGTATCAGCATCAAAGTTCTCTGTAGTTCAACCACAACAGACACCAGAAGGTGGAACAAACTCCTCTCTATTGTAGTTTAGACTACAGTGGGATTTAAAACACAGCAAAAGCACAGACAAAAACATTGCATAGACAGTGTCTTATATGTCATTAGGCTGAGAGTAAAAAAGAGGTCCAGACCTTAGTTGTGCTGCAGACTGTGATGTGTCGCCCTCTCCTCCACTGCCTCTGTCTCCGAGCTCCAGTGATTTCACAGAGAACAGGCTGAGAATCTCTTCACTCTTTGCCACTGTCAACGCCTCATCTGTGTCGCGGCCATTCATACATGATCGCCGTGTCCCTGTATGAATGAGCGGAGCGTACATGTGTGCATGATGGGGACGCACGCCAGAGCTCACACTGTGTGCTCCAACGCTCGCAGAATGAGATGCAGGAGGAGAGGAGAGAGCCTAACTGCCACTAAACCCTGCCTCCCTCCCTCCCTGCCTTTTTTTCCCTACTCTCCTCCCCTTGCTCTTCCTTTCACTGTCATACTTTCTATCCATCTTATTCCACTTTTTTTCTTGTCTTGTTTTGCACTTGTTGTGCTTGCTGTTTTTATTAATGGTCTGATTCCTGCAGGAGTGTGTGTGTGTGTGTGTGTGTGTGAGGGATACAGACAGAGCTTGAAGCGAGACACACTGTGAGTGTATTTATATGGGACTGACAGAGTCTCTGCTTTGAGGACAGGACCAACCCCCATCCTCTGTGAAATAAGCAGTGACTGACACTGGAGAGCGACTGACAGTCTGCAAGCTACAAAAGGATGAGGAGGAAAAGAGTTTACTGTGTGTGTGTGTGTGTGTGTGTGTGTGTGTGTCTGTGTTTTTCTTAGATCCTGTAGAGCGATGGTGTCAAACTCGTTTTTAGTTTGGCGGCCACATGCAGCACAATTTGATCTCAAGTGGACAGGACTAGTCCAATAATAGCATAATAACCTATTAACTACAAGCACTCAAACTGTTTCCCCTCTGTTTTACATTAAATGAAGTATTGTTTTACAAAACATGCCTGAAACAATACATATCTCAACACTATGCCCAAGTGAACCATTTACACGTATCTGGAACTGAGGGCCGGATCGGACCCAGTGGTGAGCGTTTGGCCGTAGGTTTGACACCCCTGCTGCAGAGGATGTGCCTTAAATAAACATCCACTAAGTTAAACAAGCACAAAATTAACATCTTCACAGTTTGACACTGAGTGATCACCCTGTACAAACCATTAAGTGCCATTTCTCCTCTTTTTTTTCAATGTGACATTTAGAAGAAAATACTTAGCTGCTGAGGGTGACACACCAAATGTGTGCCTTTAATCTCTAAAAATAACAATTATAATAATAATAATAATGATAATTGATCGTGGCTACATGTCATGTGACACCTAAGTGATTACAAAAAAAACTCCAGCAACTCACCGCAACAGTCATACAGCCAGGATTGTGTGCACATTAGGAGACTCTCTCTTTCTTTAATGGACTACACTGATTAATGGGAAGAAAACTGTGTTGTTTCAAGTGAGACATGCAACTCAGCCACAAAGTAATGAAGCCATCAATCAAACACTGAAATCTCTCTCACTCCAGTTCTGGGGACACTGATATTCTAAAAGTGCTTTGTACGCTTCTCTTTAAAAGCCCAGGTCATTATCTTCTGGTCCACAGGCCGTATGTTTGACACCCCTGGCTTCCATATATGGTCAGAGTTTTCTGTTAAAAAATGTTTTGTGTTTTTTTGTACTGCAGTTACTTCCTCTTGCCTGTGCAACTCAGTACATCATCTGACATTAAGATAAGACCTGCGCATGCTGCAGCTGTGACCTTTCAGGGTTTGAATTGTGACCTCTACAGTTCCCAATCCTAGTGATTAGTGAGTATAAAAGTGGGTGGGAGTGTTTTTGCATGTGTGTGTGTGTGTGTGTGTTTTAACAAGTGGTTCTGTTCCATGTATAATGTTTTACTAAATAAGCTTTTGCTAGCTCTTATAGAAGAATCTTGCTTTGTAAACAAATTAGGACTTATTCCTTCTGGTATGGTTATAAGGTTATATTTATTGACCAGTTGTTCAAAAGACATTAAAATACCATCCTTGTATAAATCTCGTATTTTACTGAAACCTTTATCTAACCAGAGGATAAAATATAGTTATCCCTCAAATATTGAGGGATAACTGTTACAATTTGCTTTTGAAACACAGAAAACTTTGGGTGTCTGCTTCTGCAGAACCTTGCATACAAACCTGGCAACCGAGTGACACCAAATGACCAAATGAAATTCCATCAGACACTATAAATCCCACAATGACATGAGTTTGATGCCAGACAAATATGGTGCTCTACATTTCAGTAGAGCTCAGCAGAGCCAAAAAAGACAGGCTACACCTCAGTCAACTAAACCTGGAAAGTGATATTTAAAAGCAAAAATCGCATTAAAGCGTCAGCCTTTAAAACCAGACGATCGATGGGTGAGGCAAGGCAAGGCAGCTTTATTTATATACGTGGTCATGTGAGTATTTTTACAAAACACACCAGAGTACACGCTGTGAAATTACAAACACAAAACCGTTGTCAGTGATCAACAAAGATCCTCAACAAACGCCTGATCTGCATCGGCACAGTCTGCATCATTTCAGAACGACTAAAATCAGGAATACAGGCATTTTTCACAAAGTTACAAATAAGTCAACATTTAAATTGTACAATATTGAATATTTATACAGATTTTGGCTGCATATTTTCTTCTTTTTCCTGTTGGATGCTTTCTTCCTGCTCTATCTCCCGACTTTGCTTTTCAAAAGAAACAAGTAGGTCAATGTGCCTGGGGACCATGAAAGCCCTTTGACAGACTCGCAGATCTCCTACAACGTCGGTCTCCAGAGGGGCGAAGGCAATATTTAGGGCAGAGTCTGCACAGTAGTGTGCAGCATAAACTGTTCATGCACCGAATTACAGAATTAAGAGGACTGCAAATATGAACTGGAAACATAGGCAAACATGAGTTTGAATAGGGTGTTTTCTGTTTGCTTTGACTTATAGGTTGATTGGACCTTAAAGGAAAAGCATCATCTACCTCGTCACGAGTTTTCTGACACGACTGCAGCAACGATGGCTAACACAGAGAGAGAGAGAGAGAGAGAGAGAGAGACACACACAGGAATAAAAAGTCTCAGTGAAGCTGAGTGGTCCGGTGTTTTGTCTCTGAGTGGCTCAGTGGGCGGCCGACAGTGTGTGTTAATTCACGCTTCACAAAAGCTTCCCCAAACCAGCAAACAAATCACTTCCCCAGGTCAATTAGTATTCTGCGGCTGATTCCCCAGCCCTTTGTGTTGGGAAATGAACAGTGGAATAACAAACAGATTCAAACAGAGTTATAGGTGTGCTTCGCTCGCTGAGAAGTGACTTGGATTCAGACTTCATTCACAAACAACAACCTTCCTTGTTTGTTTTGGGGTTTCTTTTTTAACATACATACATAATGAAAATGATGTTTCTCCGCAACTAAAGTGAAACAGTTTGATTTGGGGATAAATAATCACTCGCTGTAAATGTAAAATTTATATGAAATTATATGTTTTTATTTAAATGTAAGAGTACAATCATTACAGTCATCATCACAGTCCACCATGTTTTTACAGTAGCTCATGATGGACAAACTAAACAAACTGTATTTGGAGTTTTGACGGTTAACTGAAGGCTACATAGTTTCTTTTTTTTACCCACTTGCAAGGGTGACACTAATAGATGTGGCGAAATTTCACAATTACAATTTTACAATTTTACACATTCATCTGTAGTCCTAAAAAAGGACATAAAACATGAAAAGAGAAAAGAAATTGAGATTTCTTTTTAAAAAAAACCCATGCTGTCTTCAGGTCATTAGAAGGTGAACATAAGCATCTTTCGTGTCATTAAGGTAAAATAATATATTATAAAAACATAATTGTCCAATTCCTGTCATTTCATTGTTTCAAGCACTTACAGCTCTGTCACTTACACTTTTAAAACACAGACAGTTTTAAAACAGCAGCGTCCAGAGATAAAAGTGTTCCAGGGTTCTATAATAATAATAATAATAATAATAATACTGAAAAAATCACAGAACCATGGAAGCCAAGAACATCCTACTGCATTTTTTTTTTAAATTCTGTTACCTCGAGATCAATGATTAGTCTTGTTTTCTTGTGATAACAATATAACAAAAAAGTAAACATTTTTCCACTAGCTGAAATATTACAAAATGGAGAATCCAGGCTGTGCTTCAGTCCAAGTCTAACACTGTGTCTTATTGCAAGATAACCAGAGAAATGACCTCATCATCACGACTCTCGTTGTTCTGAGATAACTCATCAATTTATGTCATTATCAAGAGAAAACGAGCGTTCTCATCCCAAATAAACACATCATGGCATCGACGTCTCCTTCACAAGAAAATGTGCCTTTTAATCTCATGATCACCAATGAATATGTCTTGTTGTGCGATAATGACATGATCTTGAGATGTCAGGGTACAAGTCATTATTTGAAATACACTTTCCTAACTGAACCCAGGGTTGCTGTGTTGCTCTAATATTCACCACGGTGACGTCATTAAACTGTGGCAGAATTAATCTGATCCAACGCTCTGAGGCAAAAGTGAGTCCCTCTGTCTTCTTCTTATAGATTTAATTTACCACCTGTCTGCAGGTTGACTTTGTAGGCGGTGATAGTTCTCTTAGGATGTGCAGAGTCATAGCGCATAAAGACAAGTCAAACACATGCTGGGTGGAGTGGCTCAGTGGTTAAGACCCTACCTTGTTTACCAAAGACATCATGGTCGCAAGTTCGATTCCACCCCTGGCTAATTGTAAGTCGCTTTGGATAAAAGCGTCTGCTAAATGACATTACATGCTTCTTTGTGTTACTGTCTACACCAGCAGCAAACATTACTTTAAATTTGCACAAGCCCACTTTGCATTACCGTAATTACGCGACGGTTTGTGCTATTGGAAAAATTCCAACGGTTTCTGAAAGCTGAGAAGCTGCAAGTCAAAGCCAATATGTGATTATTAAGGTATTTTCACTCACGCTGTTGCAGGAACCCGGCAAATCAGCGTCTTTGATGCCATTTCAAACCTCGGACCAAGCTAAATGTAAATCTGTGAAGTATTCCTTTAAGTGTCTTGCCCAAGGACACATCGGCATGTATACTAGCAGAGCCGGCAATCAAACCCACAACCTTTACGTTGAGAGATGACTAGCTTTAGCACTGACCCACCGTCGCCTTATTTAAAAACCTGCTGTCAACGAGGATGAGATGTTACGACAGTATTCAAACAATGCAGGGTTTACATTTTCATTCCTCCAATAACCGTGATAAAAAATAAAATAAAAATCAAACTAGAATGTTTGTATTAATGCCTCTAAATCATTCAGATGTTCCCGTAGTTTTCATATTTGGAGCAGAAAACTTGGCCCAAGGTTGTTTATCTTGTTGTTTGAATTATGAATGGACCAAATGGCCTCGCTTCATTATTCAGTATCAAACAGAGAAAGACAACTGTCTTGTCCGGGGTGATGCAGTTGTGACGCAGTTTGAGCGGTCAGGAAGAATCTTGTAAGAGCCCTGGCTCGGGACAATAAATATTCTAATTTATTAATATAAAACTGCAGAGAGGACACTGTATGACGTTGTGCATTATGTTTTATTTGTAAACCGTCATGTAGATAATATACTTGTTTTTTTGTGCATTTATTTTGAATGCTTTACTTTTCGGCTGGTAGTACAGCAGCTAAAATGTGGCATTTTAGACATTTTGACATTTATTAAGCTCATATGAAGCAGAAGTTCACTCGGAAAAACTTTCTTTGCCACTCATTCATTCACAACAGTGGAGGTGAGTGCTTTGCCCAGTTTTCTTACATTAATGGTTTGCGTCTTTGAGGATTAAATCCTGTGATAAATCATTACCCTCTCAAGCGTAAAGTGTACACAGAAACACTCTTATTATGCACTGTTAGAGCTGGGATGATATGCTTTTTGTCACGATACTTGGGCAAAGACGAAGAGATCTTACAAAAACAAGATAATCAAATAAAACTGAAAAATGTCTTTTCAAAAAGCTGACAAACAGAACTTTCATTATGTTCTGAGGCGAACAGGCAGCAAAATGATTTTTAAAATTATCTATATTCCCCCCACTCCTAAGATATCTTTCTTAATTTTGTTTTCTATCTGCCAAAATACAAACGACTGCACTGAAGTATAATAATGAACCTGTCAAAAACATATTGGATGTCAGTAATAACGTATTAATCTTGTTGATTTACAAGATTAATATTAAGCGTCTCGTATTTGACGTCCTGTACAGTCATCAGACTCGCCCTTAAAGTCGCCTCGGTTTCAGTTCTACGCTGCATCTGTAAACTCACTGTTATTTATGTGTCATTTCACGGGACGCCGTTGACATAATGAAGTGGCGTTCGGGGGCTGCTGCTGAAAAAGAGACGCTCCAATTCAAATAAACAGTCAAATACATATCTCTATTCTTCTTCTTGTTTATGTCCAGTTTGGTTTTTATTTGTTATTGAAAAATATGTCACCTACTTCTACATCTTAATATTTCATTCCCAAGAACATCGTGCAACCTAACCCCCCCAGCACATTTGAGAGCACTAAGCAGTTTTTATTGTGGACAGGGTTTCATAGTAAAGACTATTGCAGAGACATGTTGTCGCAGCTTTGCATGAAAGTCATTAATACTTGATGCTTTGCAGCCTCAGTGACTCACTATCCTTCCCTCCCAGTTGTCGGTCACACTTAAATGAAGCCATCGAATCAAATCTGCCGTGTTTGTTTGCTGACTTGCTGTAAAATCAACAGAAAGTCCTAGGATGAGACCTTAAATTATGGATTATTTGTTTAACAAAGCGGCTGCCGTCATTGCCGTGAAATGCTACAATGACTTAATACTGTACTCTGTATAATGGCAAATAAAGGATCCATCCACTTGATCTGCACCCCTTTAAAAAAACGTTTATTTAACACATAATGTTGCTGATGACTACTGTGGCAACTTAAAGCTAAGCTCAAGCATTTCCCAGCTAATTGTATAGTATTGTAAAGTATAGAGTCCACACAAAATGACTTTGATCAAATAGAGCAAAGAAAAAGAAAATATCAGCAAATTACTGCATTTGTCCCTTTGTCCCTGTAGTTCATCGTCAAAGGCCTTATATTTGAAAGGCTCTTCTATTTTAGTATAATTTAGCAATTATGGATGGTTTGTGTTGGTACACTAAGCATTTTCTTATTCAGTGTTTTCATAAAAGCCTTATTTCTATGCCTTCTTTTTTGTTACTATTGTTGAGCATTTTAATCAAACCTTTGAAATGAAGTGAACAAGTAAATAGATACTCAGTGGAAACATAATTCATGCTTATAAATGCCAAGACACTAGGAGAATTGTGTTATATATAGTGCTTTCCAAAAACTGCGTTTGTAAAGTCTTAGCTGCCATTTAGTCACACAGAGAATGCTTTAGTACTTTTATAGTTGCCATTCACCAAGGTCGACCCATCCTACACTGTTTTCTCCTCAGATCAAATGTGTAACAACATATAGGATGATGCAGACAGTGAAATGTTCTGACCGAACATTTTTGGAGCTTTTTTTTTAAAAATAACTGACTTGACTTGTATCAGTCCCCCACATTCCTCCTCCTCCTCCTCCTCCTCCTCCTCCTCCTCTGTTTATAAATCCTTGCAGAAATCACGTCCAATCATTTCTTCTCCACATGATGTATAACGCTGAATAATGGAGCCCATTGTGACAGGCTAAATCATGTGGGCAGAAATTCTCCCTCCACAAAAAGCTATAGATGAAGCCACTGCTGCAGAGACTCTGTGACTCAGTGAGGCTTTTTGGAAATGTACCACATAAATTGTTCAGTTGCAGCTGTCATGCAAAAAATTCTTTAAAAATGACTGTCTATGATATACAATAAACAAATCATTTATTAAAAAACAGATTACAATATCTACTGCATGTTCTATGTTCTCATAGATCTTGTTTTCATCTCCTCAAACATTTCCTGGGGTTTCAGAACCATGATCAGCTTCTTCATTAGCTTGTCTGCTCCTAAAGTGCTGCTGCAACACGCTGCTGCTCTACACCTTTACTATAAATATTTAACCTCCTGGCAGGTGAGACACATCAAGTTGCTGATTAACACTCCAACTACCGGAAATGATGAACCTACTAGAATGACCAAAGTGGTCATTTTGACCGTTCATTTTGTTTTTCATTTATAACTGAAAATGAATTCATTATTTCTTAAACTTTAAAAGTGATGAGCTCATTAATCATGATTAACATGGTTGTAGCACCGCAGGAACTTTTCTCATTTACCCGGGATTTTGGAAAACCCTTGCTGCATTTCATAAAAAAACTCGACCCCAAACTTTCAAGTATCTAAATGCGACAAAGACACCGATTACCCGGAACCAGTGCGGTTGTGCTTGTCGGGTGCGTTTCATAACATCTTCGTGTTTGTTTGGCATTCAATTTTTGTTTTGTCATCAGCCTGATTTGAATACATTCTCCGGAACTTTGAGGTGCGGTGGAAAAGCAAACCGGACCAGATTACTGGGGATTATATTCCCCAGTTAAATATGTTCCTGGTCATAAAGGTTTCTGGAAATGTTGGTGGAAAAGGGGTTTATATAGGGACACTCAAATGTACAGTTTATCAATATTCAAAATGATAGAACATTTATCTCATGCAGTGCAACACATTGTCTTCACAAGACGTGGAACGATTTCAGTTTCCAGGAAGTGTGTATAGATCCTGGGCCCATGGGGCTGTGCAAGACATAAATGTTTATCTGCTCATTCAATAAAATTAACCTTTTGTTTATTGTCCACAGCTCACACCTGCCCACCCTAGAACCCCACTACATCCTTTACACTGACATTGGCTTTTATTGGGACCAGTCCAAGGCACAACTGTGCAATAATCATGTTCTTTAATCAGCATTGTGGTATGATTCACCTTTGTGAACCAAATTTGAGAGAAATAAGCCTGTTATTTGTTTTGGTATAAGAAATATGACATTTTTTACTTCAATTCATTAAAAAAAATGTGGAGCATTCATGTTTTTGCATATATAGTCAAATTATGTCAGATAGGAACCTGTTCTTCCCAGAAAGAAGAGGCCCTCACTTTAAATGAGACCTTCAGCTTTTATTTCCACATCCCTCCTCCAACATAAGAACACAAACAACCTTGTGTTTTATAATTAGAGCCTGAGCAAGAGGACCTGTATCTCAGGAGGTGACTGGAGAAACAATGAGTTACTCCATACCGAGACATCCTATGAAACCCCACAGTCATTCCACCGCCTCGATTTGCCTGTGTTGACTCTGTTGCCTGATGTGATTTGACAAACTGTACCTGCTCACTACAGCGACTGTTTGTAAAACTGTGCAGGGAGGAGGATGAGCTGCGACTCAACACTTCTTGTTTTTGTGTTATTTTGGATCCAGTAGAAGCTGCAAGTAACTTTGTAAACTTGTAGTAAAATCTATGATTTGTTCCAGGGTTTGCTGCGGCGTCCTTTTGTGCTGCTGTGACAGGCTGCGATAAATCACCATACCTTGATCATTTATGAAAATGAGGAAAAGAAATGTTGAAATGCACTTAATGTAATGCAATGTAATGTAATACTGTGGCAAAAAAAATTGGGGGTGAAGATAACCATTTTCTGGTTATATATGTGTTTAGCTTTAGGCACAAAAGACACCTGATTAAGGTTCAATATTCTCCCGGTTTTGTTCAACCTTTGACTCTTTGTGAGTGTGAATTTTGCCTCAAATACTTCTCACATATACTTCAGACACTGATATAAAGTTTATTTTAAATTTTTATGTTATTTGTTTCATTTTCTACGCACTCGAACAGCACTTCTGATTTTTCTCCAAGTACCACCAGGGGAAGCTTGCGTACCACTGTGGTACACATACCACAGTTTGAGAACCATGGCTCTACATAATGTAGTATGGGGTACCAGGGTGAATTTTCTTTTCATTTTGCGCTGATTTATATTAAGAATTGGAATGTAAATATTCTCCAGTATTTTCTCGATGTCATGTCCTGACCTGCTGTCAGTCATGTCAAACAAATCTCATATATCTAGGTTTTCTGGGGGCAATCTTGGCTATTTGCAAGTCTCACATAGTATGTGATTCATTCTTCTCCATCTGTCAGCCACGCTCACATGACAAATTACACTATAGCTCTGGGCTCTATGGAAACATGAAAACCCATCTTGCAACACGGGCCAAGCCCCGACTGTGGCATCCATCATGTCAGGTGTTCAGATGTTCCACAGAACGCATGTTTTCTGCCACTCAAGAGGATTATTCTGCCCATTAAGCTCTTCAACAGCTGCATATTAACCGTCGATGTAATGTCGGTACATTACATCGATGGTCTGTCAGTTCACAGACTCATGAATGTGAGGAGAAACCTGGAGCTCATTGTTTCTGAGCAGTTGAGGAGATAAATATGTTTCTTTTGTCAATCTGATGTTCCATTCACCAACTATGGGATTCCACAGTGAATAACTTCTGTTGTAGCCATTGAAAACAGACATATACACGCATTAAACTTCAATCACCGGTGATGTTCTGTTTCTGAAAAGAACCAATATGCAACACAAGAAATCTCAAAGACAAATATCACCCGTGTAAATACATTTAGAACTCATGTCTTGAGCAGAGAGTGACGTCAGGATCTCAGTGCTCTTTTCAGGCCTCTGTTACAGGACAGTTTAGGGGTAATTGCAGACTCAAGCAAAAATAAAAGAAGAACAAAGCAAGTACAGCAAAGCGAAAGGACACAGGGGTTAAGTAACACACAAAAAAAACAACCCTACGTAGAAAATAACCCCAGGGGAAACAGGATACAAGGAGCAAACCAGATTCAACAAAGGGAAGGCACAGGTGAAACTAGGTAATTAGGGCGGGGCAAGGTAATTAAAAAGGCGAGAAAGTGATGAAGTGACATGACAAGAGAAACAAAACAGGATGTGCACAAATAAAACAGGAAACCCACAGAAAATATATGATTCAGTAATATGAATAAACTATTTTAATTTTCCTTGTTAGTAGGAATGAATGAATGAAATGTATAAATTATACCATGTACAATTTGTGTCAGTTTGTTAGTAACACTGTAAAAATCTTTCCTTAGTGGTAAATGTTTTTATAGAAAAATTAACATTTCTTTCCTTCGCCATGGATTATGGTCTTTGAGTGATAACTTTAGATCCAGTTATATCTTGAAAAGGGCATTAAATGGTTTATCTCCATTGATTAGTCATAATATGGTTAGATCATGACACCAAAAGCCTCATGAGAGAGAGAGAGAGAAAGAGAGAGCCCTTAATAATCATTGGAATTGACTTTGTGTGCTCCACTGAAATACTGGACACTCAAAACAAGGTTTGACAGTTCAGGCATGAAGAATACAAAGACTCCAGCACAAACAGGAGCTGAGTCTGCAGATGGGGAGAAAACATTCCACATATAAGTAAACTAGACACAGGTGAAAACAATCAGCAGGTAATCAGGGGAAACACAGGTGCAGCGAGTGCAACACACAGCAGGCAGGAAGGAACCGCCAAAGTAAAGCAGAAAGTAAAATATAAATGTAAAATAATTAAAATATAAATCTGAAAAAACGGAACAGTGTTTTAAAACCAGTAAGGAAAAACAAACATTACAAAAAACCATAATCACTCACTCTTTAAAGGGCAGATCATGACAAAGGACAAAGTGTATTATACTACGTGTCTAGTCTTGTCTGTGTGTCACTGAATCAGACATGCAGCGACCTCATCCTGTGGACATGCTATATATGCAAAATACCACACAGCTGGTATTGAAGGCGATAACAAACAAGCATAATTAAAGGTTTCCTAGAGACGTTCATCTCAGCTTTACATCCTCCACTTTACTGTAAGCTCTGACCTCTAAATGAAACATAGTATTGTTAGTCTTCAGTGACATAGAGCTCTGAAGATACAGCATAAGTCCCAGAAAAGGGGGCAAATGCAAAAGGAGGCGCCTTCAGAAAACCTTTTTAGACTGCAGCCCAAATCGTGTTTGTAATCATGTTTCTTTCCCAAATGGTTACGTGGAGCCAGGGCACAGACTCTTTCTTCTGATTGCAAGGAAGTGACAGAAATGGAAGAGCTGTGCCGCCTTTGGTGTTGCCATGGTGGTTGACACTTTGAAGACTTATCTGTGCGACCGAGACATTCACATTGATACGGATCTGTAAAAATTAGATCAGAATTGCGCTCGAAACCACCTCTGTATGTGGTTTGAATCAGCTTTTGGAAAAATTGGATGTGTTTTTTGGCCGTCCAGACTGGATATGCTTAAAAATCCGATTTGGGCTGCAGTCTACACAAGAGTGTGCGTTGCGTCCGCGCCCGCTATGCGTGAAAGTATACCAGGGCCTTTAGAGTACATGGGCTTGTCTTGTGAACACAGTACAACTACCCTCATTTGAACACCAAGGTTCAAATGCCACATCCAGACCAGCCAGTGTAACATGTGACATCACTCTCGACTCTCCACTCCACAAGAAATCAGGACATCATGAGTAATTTTTGTTTCTGGACACATTGTAAGGCACATTGCACCTTTAAAATGACGTCATAGTAGCTTTAAGTATATATGTATTTTTAATCTGACCTACTTTTCATTTCCATCTTTCAAAGTGTGAGTGTAGGAGGGGAAATGTTTTCCTCTTGTGTAACAGCTTCTCTAAATGTCTGCTCACAGCTGCTGGACACACAAAGAGAGAGAGTGAGAGAGAGAATTTCATTTTTTACTTTAATAAGAAACAAGTTTGTCACGCTGCATAAGTCACTGTAGCCTCTTTCACACTGAAATTAACGGGTGAAGCCGTTCAAACTGCCAGTGGTTGTTCTCCGACACGTGTGTGTAAGTCAGTGGAGTGAAAATGAGGCAATGATTCAAAGCTGTGGATATTAAACTGGGAACAAGGATTTTTAATCCAGTCCAATCCTTTCTTTCCTTTCACTTCCGTCCACTTTTTGTCATCTATTCTGTTATATTAACATGTATCTTAGATTAACCTGATATTCCTGCATAATTTACCCCTGGCTGAGTAATTTATGTTAGAGCAGGTATCTAGTAATTAAAGTCTAATCATAACCGTGCTGTTTCCTGTTTATCATTACAGCTTGCATGGAGATAAGTCATTAATAGTCCGGTCCAGCGCACGCCTAATCAACAGCCGTTGATTATAAGTGGCAGCCCTTTTCTATGTATTTCACTCTCCTCAGTTTTTTATTAACACAAGTACGTGCGCTGATAGGGCCACTCACACTGTACTCTGTGATTCTGTTGGTTTGCAATAATTACACGTTCACGTAGAACAAGTTTCAGGACTTCAGGAACCGAACACCTCAGTAAACAATCACCTCTACCCATCAGTGTGCTCACCATCCAATTATCTGAACATGGTTCTGCAGATCCTCAAATTGCTTTCGAGAACTCTTGAGAAAAATTTACATTTTTATTAAATTTCCATATTGTATTTTTTTGGGGGGGCCAGAGCACCTCTAATCTCCCACTCCCACTTTGTGCGTGACAGTTTTCGCTGCTGCAGACGAGTGACACACAACTGTGTCCAGTTGCAGTGAATCTTTAATAACACATATGCATGCAAACACCCACAGTAAGCAATTTGCATATTGGTAGAGAGCATTGTGTGTATTTTCACATATTTCCCAAGTGCTGTAATGTTTTAATTTGATCTTTTTTTTTTTATTAATTTCCCTAAAAACAGGATTCAATTGAGCAAGTGACTGAACCTGCATTTACTGCCTCACAACATTGTTTATAAAGTCCATAGCTGGGGTTGAGGTGGTTGGAGAACATTCCCTCCCTGCATGTTTTAGAAGTTTCCGTGCTCCAGCACACCTGATTCACATGGTCAGCTCATCAGTATGCTCTGCCAAAGCTTGATAATCACCTATTCATTTGATGCAGGTGTGTTGGAGCAGGCAAACCTCGAAAACATGCGGGGAGTGGGTCCCTGAGGACCAGGATTGAGAAACACACTGCCTTAACCATAGCCAGTGAAGGGCTACTATTAAAATATTGGCCCTAAACTTAACCAGGTCCCCAAAAATTAGGTTCTGTCTCATTAATAAAAAAATTTTTGTTGTGTAATGTGCAACTGAAGTGAGCCTAAATGTTCCCCCTGTAATATATATATACATATATATATATCATATATATATGATATAAAATGTACTTAAGTACAGTAAATGTAAGTCAGTTTCTGGTAAGATACTTGCCGTTCTTTTACTCAACTATCCCTTTAAGGTACTTTATACAAGATGTATAAATATGCAGTATGTAGAGTGATGCAGATTGTGAGTATTACTGTGGAAATTATTTTATATAATTTTACTCACATCACACTGACCTCGTCTCTCTCTCTCTCTCTCTCTCTCTCTTCATCCCTCTGTCACCTCGTCTTGTCCCTCCCTTTCATCTGTGTCAATGAAGAAATCAAACAACAGCGTCAAGTGATGTTGATATTCAGATGTCATCAGCCTCTCACACCTACATTTCAACATAAACATATAAAGCAGCCATGGTGTAGCTCTCGTTTGACCTTATTTTAAGTGTTTACACAGATTTACACAAATTAAACGGCATCATATCAACTTTAGTTGAAAGTTTGTCAGGATGTCATTTCAGAAGACTTGAGTTAATGTTCTGTGGTAAATCCCCCCCCTGCCCCCCCAAGGGAAGGCATCAGGCATCAGGCATCATGATGGACAGCCACATTATAAATAGCACAACTGCACAGTAGCTACTGGGTCTGTGGTGTCTGGGGATCAAAGCAAAAGAACTACAGGCAGTTCCCCACTGAAAGTCTCCATCGTGCTGTGACGGATTCTGCTGCCTGTCCTGTTTTTGACATAATCAAAGACCTGCATGTTACATTTTCTTTTCTTATTAGAAACACCTCACACCTCACTCATGTCTCACACGTTTACACCTCTGCTAACAGGTTCACAAGTTTATTTCCCATAAATGAGATTTGCTCATAATTATTATCTGTGGCATATGATTTACTGTCTTATTATTATAAAACACATTCAACTGCACTAAACTGTAGGAAGGGAATTATGCAAATAAAGTTTGACTGATTGTAATACAATAATCTGACTTCATGCTTTGGTGGTTGATGTTCTGCTCACACATTTCATTCCAAAGTCATTTTGTATGTGTGTATGTGAAAATATCTTGCTGTAAAAAAATCAAATTCAAAAACAGATATTTGACCCGCCTCGTCAACTGTTGAGCAAATCTAAAATATGTTTTTCTGAATATTACGATGTTAGAGCGAAGCTGGCATTTTATGTAAAGTGTAATTTCATCATTTTCTTTTAAATCAAATCATCCGATCCTTGAGTCCAAATTAACATTTTGTTCCATATTGCAGGAAATTCCCTCGAGTCAGTCCTGTGATATCGCGTTCACGTTGGCAATTTGGCAGACGGACAGACGGCGAGAGCAAATGACATTTCCATGACAGCATGACTAACGCACGCTGCACACAGGTGAAATTGGAACAGCAGGAAATGATGTGTAACTGCAGGGAGCAGCTCCGTCTTAAACAGGTCGACAGGAGAAGGCGAGGGGACGTTTCCAGCTACAGGAGCAGAGTTTGATGCATTAATTGGATGTGAAGCTAGTTCCTGCTCTGTGACCTGTGGCTCCTGCTGTGGAACAAGAAGAGTCAAAGCAACAGAACTTTTTTTTCTCCCCCCACCTCTGTGCCTCATCCTGACAGGTGTGATTTTCACACTTACAGTGTTCCTCTCCCTCTGCTGATGTTTCACAGAGCAGTGCTGTGGAAGGAAAGTTTAAACATTATTTTTTTACAGTTAATGTGCCTTTTGCACACTGCAGACATTTTTGATAGGTCACAGAAGGAGAGGCACAGGTGTAAAGTATTGAGTTAATGAGTTCCAGGGTGCAGGCTGGTTCCTGACTTACATGGACTGAACACAGCCATCGTTACTGTGATCTGTCACACCTGTGCTTTCCCTCCTGAAACTAGTCAAAATGGCCCGTTGTGCATATCGGGTCCATTAGGGGATTAGTTGGTTGTTTGTTTATTTAATTGGTTGTTTAGTTGACTGTTTGGTCAGTTGGTGGGTTGGTTCAGAGCCGGCCCAAGGCATATGTGTGTTAGTCATAACACGGTCGTCGTTTTATACCTGACACAAACACACAAACGTGTAACTGGATCATTAAAATCAGTTCATTAAAAAGGTCTCTGTCTGACAAATACAGTGGAAGGTGTTGTGATTCGGCTTGTTTAATTCAAGTTCAGTATCACCACATTCTGAATAGGAAGTAAAGTGTAAATTAACACTACACCCTTTTTGTGATTTTACTGCCCTCTAAGGTTAAAAAAACTGGTTTGGTGTCAATAACACAATTATAAATAATGCAATTTATAGTGTTACGTTTGTATCAATAAAAAGAGGTGTGCTTGACCGAGGTGGTGGGAGTGGCCCCATAATCAAACTCTGCTAATGGCCCCCATAAACGCTTGGACCGGCCCTGCTTCAGTTGGTTGCATAGCAGTGAGTATGAATTATAGGGTTAGAACTGATTTCAAAATAATAATGGACCATTAAGCCCACACACACATTTCTTTCACAACACACAGCCATTGTCTTCAATTATAAAAAAGCAGATTGTTGTATACGTTTTGCATCATTGCATTTGAGTTTAAACATGGTTTAATCTTTAATGAGCAGCTTCACATGAAAATAATATTCTGTAGAATAATGTAATGTAGAAAATTCTCTCTCTCTCTGAATATCGCAGGCTATATCTCACTAATAATCAATACTGTATGGGTAGTGAGAAAATACAGATGTAATATCTCATTGTTATTATTGTTTGTTGTTTGATCTTATGTCAGTTCATGACAATACACACACGCAATATGTGTGTGTGTCTATGTATATATAAAGCTGTAGTAAATTGGAGGACTGGAAAAATTGTGATTTGAAACAATTGATCCATGTGTTCAGTCACACAAAAAAATGAGGTCACTCGTGTGTAGATGATGAAATAGCTTCACAAGATGAGGGTCTCTCCTTTCTTTCGTGGCTTTGCACTGATCAGCCACCAAATTGCAACAGTTTCAGCTGATTGTTGTCATCACTCCACCACTGTGGATTCTGCTCAATCAGCTGTAGATATGTAACATGTTGTTGTAGCTCCACCTGTTGGCAAGACGTGTGTCTGAACATGTGTGACTGTCATGGAAAAGACATTAGAGCAGTCATTAGCAATATTTAAACCAGTTTATACAAAGAAGACATCTCACCACTCTCACCCACTCTCTATATAAATATAGTAAGTGGTACAGTGAGTGTAACTTTTACATAAACAGACAGGTACCCTTTAAAACACAAAAAACAATATGTAAAGCTAGATAATAGACAAGGAAATGAATAGGTATTTTTTCACAGTAGACATTTTGATATGACACAGAAGGTGCGTGCTTTATAACATCAAACATGGCTCTTGTCTGTTTAGTGTCCCTGTATATTGACATAACTGACAGTGAGACAGCGTGGACACCACCAAAAAAAATTAAAAAATACACAACATGAACACACTAATATTTCCTTAACATACTATTAAGGAAATATTATTATAATATAATATAAATATTGTTGTATAAGTGTCAAATGTCCTGAAAGATGCCAATAAATAAAATATTATGACTTTAATAGATAGATGTAATAGATGGATAGATAGATAGATAGATAGATAGATAGATAGATAGATAGATAGATAGATAGATAGATAGATAGATAGATAGATAGATAGATAGATAGATTTCTACATAACATGTAGAAATGTGGATGATATTGGAACAAGTAAGAAATTAAGGGGAAGTGAAACGACAGGGGGCAGCAGTGAGCAGTGTTGAGATTGCATTGATTTGACTGTGCAGGCCTAATGTCGATCACATTCGGTTGTCTCAACATCAAAGTTAAAACACACAGACATTTAAAGACGCTTTGATGGCGTCACAAAGTACCTAAATATCGGAATAACCCCTTATTTTCACATGCATCCAGCACCCTCTCTCCGGTTGCGTGTGTTTGTTTTGTTTTTTTAGCATGTCAGACTGTGACGCGCTTCCAGCGTCTGCACACTCGTGAACGCGCGTCGTCGCTTTGAATGGATGGGGATCAGCTCTGCAGGAGGGACGCGGATGAAAGGTAACGGCAGCCTTCCGGGTTTTATCCCCCTCACTCGGGACATCACCGACACGCTAACTCGCGGTGTCAGACGCTGCCGAGCACCGGCCTGTCTCGTACTATGTCGGCATGTGGTTAAATGTGGGCCCGTGGGGGCGTTCATGTCCACGAAGCGACCGTTAAATCAGTAGTTTGCATGGCGCGGTGATATTAGTTAGACTACAGGTAACGTCCTGTTGGTGTTCGCTGAGCTGCTGTAACTGCAGTGACTACCACAGACCTTCAGTTTGGGGAAAGTGCAGTCAGGGTTTGTTAAAGCTAACTTCAGCATTAAGCTAAACATTTTGGTGATTTTCCCCTCTCATTTATATGATATAATGTCTTAAACTAGGCCAGTGCTTTGAGTTAAAGTAGTCTGACACCTGATATTATTAGGCTTGCTGACGGAAGACGTACACACCACATGCCCAGACCATTTGGAACAGCAACTTTGACATTTACATGAGAGACAGTGTGTGAAGGAGTCTGAGCTGCATGTCACACTATCCTGGCCCGGCCTGCAGCTGCTGATGTAAATATAAACCATCTTCACACCAACCACCAACATGGAGAAAACTGTTCCTCTGGAGAAAGTTAATGCCACATATCAGCTCACTGAGTTTGTACTGAGATGTAAAGTGAGCCATGGCTCATGGTAACCATAATATTACAATACAACAAAGCTGCAATAATTGAAATATTGCAAGACAATCATACTAATTAGGGCTGAAGTAATCGACTATTACAGTAATTGGCAATTATTTTGGAGGCCTCAACTGAAACACTGCTCATTCTTTCTTTTTAAATATGGAGGTGTCAAATTGTTGCATTGTGGGTCTGTTGCTTTGATTTGCTCTCACTGTGTGAGTTTTGTTTTTCTTTGTGCCCAACTGCAGAGTTAATTTAGTCTCTAATGAGATCCTTTTGTGTTTGCTGATATCCAATAATAAATTTTTAATATCATACCAATAATATGCACATCCGATTTTGTAATTTCTCCACCCTCAGTTTGTGCTGTTGCAGTGAAAGACTGATTGGTGTCAAAGAGTCAGATATGACATTGTTAAAATGCGTCCAATTACGTAAATTAGCCCCTGCTTGAAATCTTTGTTATGTTGTTTTCCATTTTTAGGCTGGTGTAACTTCTCCCTCCTTTGTTGTCCTCTGCACACAGCAGCAGATAGACAGAGCGCCCAGCCTGCTTGAGGAGAGCTGATGTAGTTGATCACTGCTGCCCATCCAAAGCTACATCTGGTTTCACATCACATGTTCTCCTGAGAACACTCCAACAACACCTGTTGAGACCAGAACTCCACTCAGCTTGAGGATCCGAATAAAAGACCCAGCCGACGGAAGGAGTCTAAGGACATAATCGTTGTTTTTCCCTTGTTGTCCTTGAAGTTTTTTGTTGGATCAAGTGCAGTCATGGCGGGTTACACCTACTATCGGGTCGCCATCTTCTTGTGCATGTTCACTGGCTACTCGCTGTACTTCTTTAACAGGAAGACGTTCTCCTTCGTCATGCCGTCTGTGATGGAGGAAATTGACCTGGACAAAGATGACTTGGGTAAGGAGGTTGTATTAATGGTGCCTTTTGTTGTTATTGTGGTTCAGTTTTAGTTTATGCAAGAAACTTTGTTTGACAGACACATTGTTCCAAAGTATCTAAATCTAAGTGACTTAACTTGCCAGATATGCAAACTACAAAGGTATTAACATGGCAAAAAAACACAAGTATAAACAGTATTTACTGGATTGTGGAGTTTGTCTGCTGTCCCCTCACTGTCCTTCATCCTCCACATTCTGACTGCCTGTCACATTTATTATTAAAGCTGCTGTTAATGAAATGTGTAAGCTACTACATGTGTCAAATGGAGCCAGTCCTCTGGGCTGTTATTCACTGACAATAAGTGAGTAACAATGACCTCATAAAATGACATAAGGAGCGGAGAGTGGAATGCTAATGGAAGCAACAGACAGAAAGGTAGCCAAAAGTCAAAATCAGCTTCAATGTCTGAAGCAGCAATTTACTCTAGCAGATGTCCTCATCATTTCACCAGTTCAGTATCTGCAATAATAATATTCAGGAGTATTGAATTACTTATACTACTGAAGGTTAGGCATTTATGTAGTATAGTCTCCTCTATTTTCATTTTCAATAACTGTCATGGTGTTTTCTACAGGTCTGATCACCAGCAGCCAGACCATGGCCTACGCCATCAGTAAGTTCATCAGCGGCGTGCTTTCGGATCAAATCAGTGCCCGCTGGCTTTTCTCCATCGGCCTCTTCTTGGTGGGAGGCATCAACATCGCCTTCTCCTGGTCCTCCACTGTGTCCATGTTTTCTCTGCTGTGGTTCATCAACGGCCTGGGACAGGGCTGTGGCTGGCCCCCCTGTGGGAAAGTGCTGCGCAAGGTATTGCCGTCCCGCCTGCCACTGAGTGCATCAGAGTCCTCATTCAGCTTTTGTGGACCATTGTGTAACATTTTGGACGGTTTATTGGCGGAAATTAAATATATACTACACATAATTGTGTTTGTATTTGTGTATAATCACTTTATGGAGGCTACCATTCTTCCACCACCATGAATTATTTAAAATGTTAATGTTATTAAGTTCTATGTGTTTTTGATATATTATAGGCATGATTTTAAAAGTGTGAAAGGGTCCTGCAGCATATTGAGGCTCTCGAGAAGCTGCCATCAAAGTAGCAGTGTTTGAAAAGTGGGGAATAAATAGGCTTTGGCATGTGTTCACTGTGGGGTAAGGGATCAGCTTACAGGAGAATGTATTTTTAGTAGGTCCTCCGTAGATCGTAAAGAAAAGAACGTTTGACAAAGATGTTTTCCCTCAGCATGAGGAAATGCCTTTTAATGTCCATGTCAGCAGTTTGCTGCCACTCCTCGACCACAGCTGAGTTAACATCCACACACTGTGGAGTCCCACTGTTTTAAATTCACCTGACAAGCCGTTCGTGAAGTTACTGGATTTGTGTTGCCGTGCTGGTCGTACTGTGTTACATGACGGTGGTGATGAGGTGTTGTCCTGATGCCATTTTGCTGAAAGCACTTTAAAATAAGAATAATAGTAATAATACATGTTGCTAATATGAAGATGATCTGTCGTGACGTGAGATTCCATGCAGAACAATAAGCGAGTAACATAAAGAAAGAGAGCAAATTATGTGATGCCTGGGAAATGCAAATGTCAAGATCTCTGGCTCACAAAGACTGACTTGCCCAAGATCCCAAGGACAATCAATAAAAGTGGACACCATGAGAGAAGCAGCTCTTACAAGCTGCCCTCCCATCTTACACTGTTTCAGCACATTTGGTCCTTGAATTTGAGAAAATCGGTCAAGGAAAGTCCTTGAATTTGATGTCAACCAAGGTGCGGGAACCCTGTGTCATATTTTGGAAATGATAAACTCTGTCTGTGCTTGCTCTCTCCTCTTCATCAGTGGTATGAGCCCTCCCAGTTTGGAACATGGTGGTCCGTGCTCTCCTGCAGCATGAACCTGGCCGGGAGTCTGGGTCCAATCCTGGTCACGGTGCTCCTGCAGTACTATGACTGGAGGACTATTCTGACCATGTCGGGCATTTTCTGCGCCTCCTTCTCATTTGTTTGCCTGGTGTTTGTGAAGAATGACCCGAAGGACGTGGGTCTGCCCAGTGTCGGGGTCGTGGCAAAGAAAGGAGCAAAGGGAGGTAAGACTTTCCCACAACATGTGATGGTTTTACTGTATACAACACTCAGCTACACCAGTTGTGTACGTGTGCATAATTCAGATTTACTTGATCTCCTGTTAACATGAGTGTGAATGGGCCACTTGTGTGCGTTTTCTCCCCTCACAAGGCAACAATGAGAGCACGCTGAGGGAATTCCTCCTCTCTCCGTTCCTGTGGGTCCTGTCTTTGGGCTACTTGGTGGTGTTTGGCGTGAAGACGGCCGCCACTGACTGGGGACAGCTGTTCCTCATGCAGGAGAAAGGCCAAACTGCTCTAATGGGTAGGCAACTAAGTGCTTTGCTCCTTGTTGGCTTTCATTTAATCTGACCCTAACCGCAGCTGTGGTGTTTAATAGGCAGCACTTACATGAGTGCCTTGGAGGTGGGAGGATTCGTTGGCAGCCTCGCGTCAGGCTTCATCTCAGACAGAGCGGTCGCTCGGGTGAGTAACATGACTTTGATTAGTTTGATTTGTTTTTTTTTCCATTAAATTACAGCTTTCTAAACATCCCTCCATTTCACTTTCTCCAGCAAGGTCTGGGCACACACGGCAACCCCAGACATGGTCTGCTCATTTTCATGATGGCTGGTATGTTTGTGTCCATGTACCTCTTCAGAGTCACCATCACACCAGAAATCCCACAGGTAATTTTACCATCACATCGTCTATGATCACTGTGTAAAATATGCTCAATCTACATGATTACAGTAGTTCATTTCATTTGCTCAGGAGGCTCCTCTTTGGGTTCAAATCATTCACCCGGTGTCTGTCCTCATTGGAGTGTCCGAAAAAGAGGTAGGCTCCAAAATTCTTAAAGTTGCGGAGTGAAAATAGCAAGACTTTGACAACACAAAGGTTTATTTTCTTGTAATCCTTTATAGATTTGGATTCTCTTCCTTGGTGCTGTATTTGGATTTTCTTCTTATGGACCAATTGCCCTGTTTGGGGTGATCGCCAGTGAAAGTGCTCCTCCCAATTTCTGTGGAACCTCTCATGCTGTTGTGGCCCTGATGGCTAATGGTAAGCTACAGATTCATACAACCAGCTATTAGTTTCTGCTGAACAAACATAAAAACATACCTCTCTGCAAAACATGCTGTATCTTCAATAGAGCTGGAACTAACGATTATAAGAAAACAAGAAAACAAGAGAGCTGTGATCCAAAATATTAGTATTATCACAATGTGGGGATGAAACTCAACTATTGTTTGAGATATTCTTCCTACTACAGATTTAAAGGAATAGTTTACTCAGTACAGTACATCATCATTCGGGTGTTTTGTAGTCTAACAGAAACCTTTTGGTAGACTGTGCTTTTTAAAGGGGACATATTATACCCTATTTCCCCCATTAAAATAGTTCCCTGGTGTCCTAATGAACATGTCAGTGACATGCTTTGGTCAAAATACCATAAGGATGAAGAATCATAGTAGTTCAATAACCCTGCTAAACCCGCCCCTTTCAGAACGCTCGGTTTTCGTGCATGGTCCCTTTACATGCAAATGAGACACAGGCAAACACACACCCACTTATTCCAGGGGGTTTCTGATTTGTCCTCTTTACAGCGCTTTACAGCTCTATTCGTCTCCCCCTCCCTCCACTAGTTCTCTGACAATATCAACATGGCAGCGTGCGCAGAAAACAGCGAGAGTGCCGCCACAGGAAGAGACGTCCTACATAATGATCGAGCCGAACAGTGCCGAACTGTAAATCAGTTAAAAACACTTATGAACAGCACTGCTGATCGCCAGCGCTGATCGCCAGCGGCTGAATAAACTGCATGTTGCTGTGCTCCGGAGACCTCCCCACTGCTGACCAGCTCCGGTGCTCCGGCGAGCTGGCGATCAGCGGTGGCACAGAGAGTGCAGTGCCACTGATCGTCAGCGGCGAGCTGCATAAACAGCTGCTTTATGTGATTGTATCAGACTGAGTCTGTGCTCCGGTCATGGAGGACGTACTGAACAAATATGTTTAATTAGGACGTGTCAGAATGGTCAGTTATGAGCTCTGTGTGATCTTTTCTTAACAATTTGTGTGTTTGTACGTCGGTGAAATACGTCCCCTGACTAAATACGGCGACCGTTGGCCACAGTCTGATGTGAAGTGGTGCAAACACACGAAAACACGTTTGCTGACTTTATCCGGCACATTAGCTTCATATAGAAAATCCTCTGTAAAACACTGTGCTCCACTGTGCAGCCACCAACAGCACACTTGTCCCTCCGCGTTGACATAATACCGCTCTTCCTCCCTCGCCTGCACTCTCGCAGGGACAAGGTGGAGCTAAGGTGGAGCTCGCGAAGTAAACTTACTGGTGGGGCGGTAACATTCGCGGTGAAATGCGCATGCTGCCGTCATAAGCGCAGGGAATTCAACATCGAGCGTTTTATCGCCTATACTTACACTAAGCGGAACCACGAAAACATGACTGAGTATTCTTTTTCTGGTAGGGCCTCCAGAGTCCCAAATATCATTATTAAAATAGTTAAAAAGTTGATTTTGCATAATATGTCCCCTTTAAGTCAACTTAGTGTCTTCAGTGTGATATTCCATTATTGCCTGTAATCCGTGTTCCCTGTGTTGCAGTGGGGGCTTTCATGGCAGGGCTTCCCTTCAGCACGATTGCCAAACAACACAGTTGGGACATGGCGTTCTGGGTCGCTGAGGTGGCAATGGCTACGGCGACCGTCGGGTTCTTCCTCGTACGGAACATGCGCACAAAAATGGGACGGATCGCAGAGAAAATGGACTAATGTACCCTGGCCTGAAACTAGCCTGTCACTCTCCTGTTTTGTGACTACATGGGCTGTTTTTCCCCCAGTATACAGAATACTGCACATTGCTCCAATCTGACCAAAATAAAACAAAAAAGAAAGAATGTAGATGCTCAGGGGTGGGTGAAGGCTGTTAAATAACATTTGAAGTCACAGTCGGGCAGATCATAACTGTCACACACACAGCATTATTTAGTGCTTCTACATGATCCTAGGTGCACGTTTCATGCAGCGATACTTAAATGTCACAACGTAGACACAAAGGTCTGTAAAGGTTTGGGTGGATTTGGGTGAGATAAAATGAAATGTATGCTGCTCACTGCAGTGGTGGTCAGTTACATGAAACTTGAATATAGAACTTTATGGATTGCCCTATTCGTCCAGGTATTTGCGCACATGTAGCATGTATTTGTATAGACAACAGATTAATTATTTCACTCGGTCTAAGAAATATGTTATTTTTATACCAAGTTCTTTGCTAAATGGTGCAGGAAAAACACTTTGAGGCTCAAGTCTTAGGTCAGGGCAGCTTTTGTGGTCTGACATGTTTTATGTATTAATACGTTAGTACATCAAACCTTTGCTACAGGTGTTAGGTCACACTGCCTTTGTACATAGTTGTACATAGTACTGCAGTTGCACCTATTTATTTACTACATCTCTTAAATCTCTTAAATCTAACACTTCTCAATTCTTATGTGTCAACTGTCAATGTGTTGACGATGTTTTATTCACAGAACTGTTGTAAAAGTGCAGATACAAACGTAGACATTTAGATGACAACAAATCTGCATGATGATGCAAAACACCTGACGACTTCAGCCTTTATGTCGATGACAAAATTTAGTAGTATTACATTCAACAGCATGAATTCCTCCAGCACAGGTACAGGGAATAGGATTGTGGTATCAAAAACTTATCAAAAACTCAGTAATAACTTGCCCAATGTAATGTCAATCAAGTGATCTGAGAGAGAAATTAAATGAAAACTCAATGGGAGACCAGCGCGGACAAAAAATTTAATATGCTGCAAAGATTAAAAAAGATAAAAAATAAAGGGAAAAGTCTACAGACAAATGCAATAAAAGACATGAAATGAGGGGAAAAAAGCTGCAAAGCTAGACAGGCTTGGTTAATGAAATTTTTAAAAACTCAATAAGTAATTACTTCTTATTCACAGCATTAAAACAAATAACTGGAGATGGAAAATGTCTTATCTGTCACGTGCAATCAAACGGAAAAACACAATTCAAGAAAGACATCATGAGTAAAGTAAAGAATTTCTGTGGGTTTTGAGAGTGGGAAAAGTAAAAAAAAAATACTGTAGCAGGCTGAGTAACATCTACAGATGTGTGTTATTGCTTCACTGTCCTGAATATGTGCAAGATGAAATTAGTTTTCCCGGAAACCGTGAACATGTCATGCCCGACAGGTACAATTACACACACTTCCTGATTCTCTGCCATTCACAGTAATTGTGTATGTATTTGCAAGGACCAAGAAAACACGTAAACCATAGGAAAACAACTTGAAAGTGAATTTAAATTAAAATGTTAGGGTCAATAACTGAATAGAGTTAGAAGTGGGTGATTTCTGTTTAAATAAAACCATAAACACTAATTGGAAAACAATAATATCACCATGTATGAGAATACATATTCATATACACATACTTGCACCACTACCAGGGTTCCCACACCTTGGTTGACATCTAATTCAAGGACTTTCCAGGACCAATTCCCTAATTTATCTAGATGTCAACTTAAAGGCCTTGAAATTAACAACATGTGGGAACCCTGCACTACATTTCATTTACAACCTGGTGCGGTAAAAACATAGATCTGATATTTTTGTTTTCTCATCACTTGAATATTACACAATGTGAATATTTATTGTCATAATGTAATTTCTTTTGACAGAAGAATATTCATTAAAATACAAACAGCGTTACCAGCGCAGTCAAATTATAGCCAAAAAAAACATTGAAATTTCAGAATGAAACAAAGTAACAACTACCAACTGAGTTTTATTGGTTTGTTGATAACAATCATTACACAGGTACATCTATAAACAGATAAAAAAAAAATGCACACTTGTACTTAATACAGATACCTAAAACCCACATGAATATTGCTACTGCTGGTATGCATTTGACATCTGAAATAAACGTATACTTTGACAGTTGGCCCTAAGAAACCAGTCTCAAGTGTCTCGTTTCTTATGGTTACACACCTCAAATAGCTTTGCTAAGAAAACAAATTCCATTTTTACCATCCTTACAATGTACCATTACACACTGCATATAGAAAGTTTGAAAACCCTTTTCACAGCAGCTATACAAATTTATTGCGATGCTATCACAGAACAGAGACAAACCAACACACGCGATGCACAGTTCTGAAAGGGAGAGCTCCAATACTACGGATTTTTAGCTTTATTGATCAGGTTCATTAAGAAAACTGCATCAGTACAAGAGTTAACACATAGGAACAAAGCTTACAAACATCCTAAAACACTGTTCATCATTTCAAACAATAAAACAATGAGTTGCCCTGTGTCTTCATCCATCCCCACCCCAGCACAGATTACATACACTGTCCCTTTTAAAGCATATGGAATGTAATCCACGCAGGCAAGATCTTGTGGTTGTTGCCCAAGCTCCTGTCAACGTTGTGCTTGCGTGTAGCCGTGGTAACCTGTCCTGCACCCCCACCCTCCCCCTTCCTTCACATTTAAAACTGAAATGAAATCCACTGACAGCAACAACAATGACCGCAAAATTTATGGCGATGCAAAATTGTGGGATGTGATGAAATTCCCATCTCCAAATTGATTTTGTTTTTTCATTTTTAAAAAAAAGTGTTCTCTACAATCAAACTACTAAAAAACCTGTATTTAGAAAATAGTTGATAAAAATATTCCCCTGAATTGTACAAGAAAAGAGGTACAGGGAGCACTGGTAAAAGATGTGGTTTGAGAAATGTTATTCTGCGTCCTTTTTTTCTTCAGCTGCATCCTCAGCTGGTGCCTGGAAGACAAAAAAAAGTTACCTGTCAGTGTTACAGCACCACAAATTTGAAAACTTTTTCTTGTGTTTGACGAAATGCCATGTACCTCTTCCTCAGCTTTGGCTTCGCCATTCTCAGCTGGAGCTTCTGGTGCTTTCTCCTCAGGCTTGGCCTTCTCCACCTCCTTTGCTTTCTTTGTCTTAGCAGGTGCCTTCTGCAAACAAAAACACAAACAATCACATTAGTCACTCACAATCAACAGTCTGGTAAATGTCTCATCAGAGGTAATCAGAACAGGGACCCACCTTTGGCTTAGCTTTGGGCTCTGGGGCTGCAGGTTCAGGTTTCTGCAGAAGAGAAGCATTCCAGTCAGCATCAAAAGTGCAGTGACACTCAGTCAAATTATGCATTTAGTCTGTGACAATCTGGTCTTATGTGTACTTACATGACTCAACCTGAGAGATCTTCTCTTAGCGGGCTGAAAGTGAGAGACAAACAAAAAATAGGATTATTGCTTTCACATTCATTATCAGCCGCTGGCTCTAGTTAGTGGTGTGTTACTGACCCCTGGTGGGCACAGTCTGTCTCTCATGATTAAGAGTATGAATAAAACAAAATGCAAGAATTGTCCCTTACCGCTGAGTCACCTGCTGATGGTGTCTGTGGGAGGAAAAAGAAGGGGGAAAATTAGTGAATGGAATTCATACTACCAATTTTGAGTTTAATTAATAGTGTGGCATGAGCTTTTAGTTATGTAACTAAGTAAAAGTGGGCGTTTCCACACAGAGTATTAGCCCATGGCTGCACATGCAGCTCCATACATAATTTAGATTAACACAGATCACTGAGATGTGAGCTAAATAGGAAGTGGCGCTCACGTGCATAGTAAATAACATATTCACGGCCAAATAAGTTTTAAATGTCACGTGGTACGTTTGGGAATTACTCCTTGGTGGCAGGAATGGTAAATTACATGGAGTATGTTCTTCGGCCTGTTTGAATAGATCATAATAGAATAGAATAGAAATACTTTATTCATCCCCAAGGGGAAATTGTTTCGACATAGCAGCAATACAAGAAAATATTATTAACATAAAATGTAATGTAACCATAAAATGTAAAATGTACAACAGTGGTCGCAGAGAAGCAGCACAAAGTAGTTATTTTATTTTTAAATTACTTGGAATTGTTAAACTCCCAAATAATTCAAACTACACATAACACATTGAATGGAAATTGGATTAACTTCATCAATGTGTGTATTAACAATGGTACAAATGTTTGTTTTAAGTTAACTATTTTCCTTTTTTTCCCTTCAGTGTAGTCGTGCTCTCTCTCTTTACTGCCGACTGTAACACTCCGGTGGAGGAGGAGGGGCGGGCCCCGCCTCCTCACGACACATCCATTCATTGGTAATAGATGGGATTTCCAGTGTTGGTAGAAAACTGAGCGTTCCCGCCATTCGTTTGAAAAAAATAAGTCCCTCCGTCGGTCTGCTGGTAGCAGAATCTACTGGAACCCCCAGCAACAGGAGCAGCGCTGTGCTGACGGAGCATCGCCATTGCATAACCTAACTGGCCTGAGCCGACAAGACACGGGAGGACACGAAGCTAACACGACGACGTACTCACACGAAACACACGTAGACCCACGGAAACACCGCACATTAATGAAAAACAGCCCCACGTACACTTAAGAGGTAGAGAATTAAGCCGTATAGTCATGACAGGACATTTACAAGTGTTTTTTTTGTTCCACATGAAAGTCATTTAAACGACACGATATTCACACAAAGCAGCATTAACGTCATATCTCAACTGTCACTGAATAACACAATAATTAATGCATTTTTAATTAACATTATCATCTCAGGGAAACTTTACTATCGAGCCTGACGACCCTCCCCCCACCCCCCATTCAAAACAATCAATATGCCGCCAACTTTCTCTGCAGAGAAGCCGTGTATGGACCGAGAAACGACCAGCGCTTTGTCCGAAACACTGCTAAGAAATGTGAAAACAAATGCAACAGTGCATGTCCGCATTCGGTTGTAATACAAACAGACATTTTAACAAACCCACGGGGGGGAAAAATCCCTCGGCACAATGATTATCACAGCACACGAGAGATAAGAGCAAGAACGAGTCTGTTCACAAAATCAAAACAGACCCGGATAGCAACTAAACTGTGAGCTGCACGGATCACCAGCGCTGACATTCACTCGATGCAAAAAAATATTTAAAGCAACATTTCAACAACCCCGGCGCCAAAGCGTCCATTTAACCAACTGCTCCTGAGGATTATAAACGCTGTATTACTGAATGCATGAAAGATGTCGGTCTACTCACTTTGGTCCTTTTAGGCATGGTTGGTTTGTGTGGGGTGTGTTTTTAAAAATGGAAGAAAAAAACAACCCTGCTAAATGTTACTGAATACAGACGTAAATACAGTGGTATATTCTGGATAAAGCTGTACCAGTACAGTCTAATACAGCGCTGCGAGACTTAATGTTCCATAGGAAGAAAAACTAGCTCAAACCGGATTGGATTCTCCCCCTCCCTCCCCTCTCGAGCCGCTACAGTTACTGCGTGATTGACGGTGCTTTATCCCGCCTCCGCTGCGCGCTGATTGGACGAGCCCATGATCAGCGAGACGATTTTAAATATAGGCCTTTACCTGTGTGGGCGCGCCACACGTCAGTCAACAACCACTGTGAGCCATTTGTCTGTCTGTGCAGCCATCTGCTGTAACAAGGCGACATTATCATCAAATCAGCCTTTTACCGCGCGTTTTATTTACCCAGGATATTATGTCCCGGCATTGCTTACAGATGCATGTTTATAGAAAGGCCATTCTGCGTTTGCAACGATGCTTTGTGACAGAAGAAAAGAGGCATATGTGTTGGCAGGAGATTGAGAAAGGGGCGTGTTCTCCCTCAGTCAAAGTCTTTTGTATTATAGCTTGGGAAAATGGCGACAGGAGACGTGCGGTTACTGATCTTACGTATGCAACTCCAGTTTCTTACTTATAATTATAATTTACAAACATACAATTTATCTCTGGATACCCTGTATATTGGGAAAATGTAATAATACTGCCTATATTAATGCAAACTTCCTTCTATGTGACAGGGAACTGACATACATTTATTTAACACTTGCAGTAATTTCACTACAAATAAGGGCTGCAACTGACAATTATTTTCACAATAGGTTAATATGTCGATTATTTTCTTAATTAATTGAGTAACCATTTGGTCCAGAAAATGCTACAAATGCTACATGGAGCAAAGAAACCAGAAAATCACATTTAAGAAGCTGAAAAAAAGATTTTTTTTAAATTCCTTAAAAAAAACAACACTGAACTGATTTATTATTAAAAAAAAACACATGTACACTAATACAATCTTTAGAAGATAATATACATATATGAAGTTGCTGTCATACAACTAAAGTGTAAGAGTGCATGCATAACTGAAAAGAAACTCATCTTTTGGCTTTCTTTCACCTTGGACTGGCCATAGAATCATGTGACTGGTTATAACCTGTTTTTTTCCCCCCCTTCTTCTTTATTTATTTATTCCATGCAGTGATGCAGTAAAGGCTCATTGCCTGTTTCTCATGTGCGCTGCTATGTCACCAGAACTTGCATGCTTCTTTATCTGGTGTGACCGCCATTACACATGCAGACTTGAATTCACAGTCGAGTGGTATTTCCTGCAGGGTATTCATTCATTCAACAGCAGCCTGTGAACACAACACATTTCAATTTGTTTGGAGTATTTGTCTGTGACATTTCACTAACAAATGCAAGAGTAGCCTACATGTATATCTGATTATTTGCTTCTTTTATTCCTGGCCACTCATAAAATGATCTAAAAACAAAAGTTGTTCACAGTACTGGGATAGTTTTTTTATTTATTTATTTAAATAGGATTTCAACATTTAAGAACTCCTGTAGGTCTATGCAAAATAACTATTGAAAAGTCATCCTCCATGTGATTATTTTATTGCCAGAGACACGCACTCCTGACCTGAGATTTACTGTCACTTAATGAGATCTGAGATGGTTACACATTCTCACGTGGCATGAGATTGTGACCCACATTTCTAATTACAGACAATATTTGATATGCATAAATACACCTTTGTAAGTGTGGATTGCTAGTTTGCATTGGAGACAGACTCCCACATCCCCAACACCCACACCCTGTTGATTCCTGTGGGCACAAAGGTGTTAACAATCAAACTAAGTCATATGCTGATGCATGACGTTTGCCAGTATTATCATGGTAATGACGGCAGAGCTTAATTTCACCCTGCAACCCCATTCAGCAACACCAAGGACGGGGTGAGGGATGAGTACATTAACTACAACCATTTGCAACAGAATCACACTTTGTATTCAGATTGTAAATCATCATCATCACAGCAACCTGTTCCACAAGTTGCATTGGCTCCTTCTTTGTCAACTAGTGTTGGTGCTGCAGGGTAATTACAGGGCTGGAGTCCAATCATTCACTTTCTGGTGCCGTGTATGTTGAAACACATGACAAACATGCTGAAAAATGACACAGACGTGTTGCGGACATGTAACAGAAATAACCGACAGGCCTTGACGTGCTGCATTGTAAATAAAAATCTGACATGAGAAATATCTTCTCGCTGATGTAAAACAGGCCTAATTCAGTTCATTTACCACAAGAGCTATACAATTTCACACAAATTATGTACTGGTCTAGTTCACTGGGAGATGTACTTATCCTTCGAGACAGAAACCCATATATTACAATATTAAAACCCACTGAGGAAAATGCTGTCTTGCTGTGTCAGAACTATTAATGCCAATTATTTTTTGTGCTGTCAGTGCCTTATCCAGGATACACACGTATGCAAATGCGATTGCAATACAAATCTATTCTTACCAAGAACAGACTTTCAATTTGCCTCTTCTTGAATTATAACACCTGTAACACTGGAACACATGGTGTAAGTGTTTATCATTGTTTGCTAACACTTATTATCACTGTGGATGACAATATAAATAGACAAGGAAACTAAAAACTAAAGTATAAATTCCCAGGAGAGGGTCCTCTTTGCTCGCAAGTAACTTCCCATCAATAAAACCTTAAATTGTCTATTTACATCCGCATTACAGTGTGTTTGTTTCAATGATTACAAACAGGTTATGGAAAAGTTGGTGAATAAATGATAAGCAAAAACCTGCTTTTCCTTTCAAAGTGGACGGACAGGACGAGGTTGCCGAGAGCAGTACATGAGTTAAAGTTTTGCAGCAAACACATAAAAAACCTGTTCCACTATTACTTGATTGTAGGAGCCTGAGCTGTCGTTTGACTCTTAATTCGCTGAATAAAAACAGCGTTTACACACAGTAATGTATAAGACAGACGAAGGCCACATAAAGGAAGGGCAGGAGGCTAAAAGCCATTAGGTACTGTAGGTGTCATATAACAACACTGTTGTGTGTTGGATTTGGAGGAGCACTTCCATCTCAGCTGCTGCCTGTTGGTGACCTCTCCCTCCTTTTTGCGCTCACTTGTCTTCCTCCTTAAAGTCGTTACAGCGCAGGTTGAAACTGTTGCTCCACCTGCTCGTGAATGTTTTAACCCACATGAAGATGGAACCATGCAAAACACTGTAGCTCCCCTTTTTTTAGTGTTGTTTATCATTAATGTGGCACAAATAATTCATATTTAACACTTAAAAAAGAAAGAATACACAGAACATTGAGCTGTCTCAGAGGAGATGTTGGCATAATCCCCCCCGGGGAAGGAAGGGTGAGAGAATGAGAGTAAAGGTGACCTCAACCAAAGCCTCTTTGACGGAGGGCTATGTGTGTTCGTAACTCACTCTTCCTTTGCACACATACAACTGCCACATGTCAGTCACAACTGGTTTCAAGTCTTGTAGATCAGGAACAGGTGAGAAGGAGCAACTGTGCTGTGCACACACACACACACACACACACACACACACACACAGACACAGACACACACACACACACACTGTCAGCCTGCAAATCATCAGTTGTTTGGAGATGTGACAGGGAAGACTGTGACAGATCAGCTGCATGCAAGAAAAGCTGAGTCTTACCCTCTTCCCTCTTACTTAAGTGGATTTCTTCCATGCGATAAATGGTGGCCTTCCCATATGGAGCAGCGTGGGTAAAACCAGATTACACCAGTTTGTGTGAGAGGGGCTCTGGCACCACCAGAACCTCACAGCACGACTCCACATGCATGTTGAGGATAATTTAACTCAGCACAGCAACTTCACATGGTGAACGTCTGTTATCAGTGTTCATTGATTAGTTGAAAAAGAGCATAATGATATAGAATTGGAAGAAACAGAGCAGTATGAATTCAAATAAGTACATGATATAAAGTAGAAATGACAAAAATGCACTTATAATTAGGCCATGTTCTCCTTGGGAAGTTCACTTCAAATCTTGTGCTCTAACAGAAAAGGAACCACACTCCTACACAGATAAGACTTGATTTTAAATAAAGGTCATAAACATATACTGTAATTAAAGATACAAAAGTTCAATGGATTATGAGTTGATTATGAGGTCCAGTCCATATTCACTGAGAGTGCTCATGCTTATTCCAAAGACATTTTGTTTTTGGTTTCACAAGGGGAGTGACCATTACCTGCCTGGAACACAGTATTTTGTATGTGAGAGAGGGCGGAGACTTGCCCCAGTGGCAACATGGCCTAATAAGCTCACTAACAATGAACCTAGTCGGCTTTAACCATTGATCAGCCAACTGCTGACACCACAAATACAAATCCCACTATGGCGACTAATGCACGCTCTCAAGGCGTTCCCCCTGTGTGAAGGCGTCACATTGTGTAGTCATATCTCATTAACTTACATAACGGGGGGCAATTGAATGGAGCTATACTCACAAACAAAGACGCTTAACAATGGGGTGGTTAAGGGAAGTAGCGTACACAAGGAGGAGCGCGTATGATGACTTATGACTCATGATCCATGACACGGCGTCTCTCGTGGCAGAGGAGGCCCCTGAATCATTGCTACTGCATGTGTAGAGGATCTGCGCATCGACCCTCCCCCACTATCTTCTTCCTGTTTTTCATGGTTGTCTGCGTGCTCCTGCCTATACAATACCAGCTGTGTCTGGAGACATTCCAGCTCCTACTATACTGCGCCCCTCATAAAACCATGAGTGTGGGCCAGAGGAGCTGATAAGCAGAACAGTGAGGAGACACAGCTTCTCAATGCATCCTGGAAGATCTGCTACCCAGGAGGCAGTCCCAACGATGACTTAAGCTTAAAAGAATGGATCTAGATCTGCATTTACATATAGTCTAATTTCGAAAATATTTTTCATGGTACCCTATTAAAAATGTACAAAAATGTATAAACACCAGAAAAAACACAAATTAATTTGAAAATGTAGTGTTAATAGTGTCATATTTAACATTTCTTAAAGTATATGATATTAAACTTAGGTGCACTTTAACCCAGTAGCTTAAATGTCACATTAGTAATGATCCAAAATGATTGTAACATGCAGTTCTGACAATTCAGCAGTTCATTTAAATAAAGTAGTGAATTGGTTCTTTTCTCTTTTTTTTTTTTAAGTAAATGGTCCAATACTTCTTCCTCATATGACAGAAGTGTGTAATTTAGTCACAATGTACAACCAGGGTGAAGATTATTCTGGTAATTCATGATGATCAAATCATTTAAAAGAAAAGCTGAATTTGGCATATTCAACATACCAGCTTTTTAAATTTAAATTGCTCTAAACTATCAAAGAGTGTTTGCACACGAACAAATGCCAGTGTGTGTACAAAAGTGTGTATTTCTGCATGAACAAAGCACAGAATTCCATATAAAAACATAATCCTACAATGGCCTCTAGTGGTCAATTTGCACAACAGCACTGACTATACACGGCATCTCAATGCAGAGCAACACAACTGTGTTACATTGAACAGTGGAAATTATCTTGATGGTAATGATGTCATTTCCGTACGAGTGTGAACTCTGAGTGTAATAATAGTTGTGACACACAGTGGCTCTTCTTCTCTCTCTTATCACTACAGGCTGGTTAAAGGTCAGAACTCACACGGACAATATGAGTCTGGTCACTATGAGTCTAAACACACCCGAGGGTTTGATTCAGACTTGAATCGCAGGCCTGAAGCTGAAACACTTTGTCTATATGTATGTAATTACACTGATATGTTGACCTGGTTATGGAGAGACAACTCGATTTACTGCTTCATTAGGACTCTGAGGGTTTGGCTGCAGAGTCAAATTATGTGGAAAAATGAGCGTCACCAACTTTAAACCAGTGAGGAGAGCTCATATAAGGCAAACATGGGAGAAAAAGCATCAGTTTAAGATCTTTTAATATGTATTAAGACATTTTTTCTTTTATTTCAAATTTGATTTCTTCTATTTTGTTGGAGCAGGGACACAGTATCAAACGTAAAATGAAAATGTATTTTTCGTGTTGAGCAATAAAAACATTTTATAACCACCTCACCTGTGTGTGCTGCTGCCAGGTGAACACACACACAGCCCAACGGCCACTCAAGACTCCCTATCACCATTACTCACTGACAGGTATGCTGTGTAGATCATGGCGTGGCTTCAGCGTCCACACGGACCTGAACCTTGCTCCCTGAGAGTTTCACAGCCATAAGGTGGAAACTCGCTGCTCACCTGCACTTTCAGGAAATGAAGCTTTCATCCATTTCACACACAGACACATCACACAGTAAGTCTGTTCAACTGGATATGTTGTGACTACGGATTATTGTGTTGTGAATGCAGAGAGTCTACACACGTATGTGATTTCACAAGAGTTTTATGTTAAATTAGATAAACGTAAAGCCAGCATGTATCGCATTAACGATTTTCTTCTACTGTAAGTAAGTGACACCATGTTTGTACTATATTATACTAATAAAAGGGATAAAACTGGATGATGTAGTTCTGACATGGCTTTTGTCCACATACAGAAATATGAAATAGAAGATTGAATACATTTGTAAATGTAACCTTTCTTTTAAATGGTACAATATTCCTTTAGGCAAAAAAGGCAAAACTGCCGCCTTAGATTTACCTTATTTGTGTTTTTTTCATGATTTTATAATGCTGCTTGCCCAAAACTACAGAGAAAAACTAAAAATAAGATCAAAAGTAACCATTTCATCAAATAGTAATAGAAAATAACTGAGCCATACCATCAGCAGGCGCCAACATCCAAAAATCCACTCACTATTCTTCTTCTGCTTTCACTACAAACCAATGTGTGCACGTGTACAAATGTGACTTTTATTTTTTAGAATATAATATGCAGGAGTCTTTTCTGAACAGTGTGTTTCAGCTGTTTCTCCTTCTTCTTACAGGTCAGCAACACAAACATGAGTCTGTCCTGGAAATCACGGGCCATGCTCCTCCACATCTGTTTACTTCTGTGTGCACAAGGAGGTCAGACTTGTCTTTTTATTTATTCAGTTTATCACATAAAATATGTGTAAACCTGCAAATTTAAGAATAACGGACTGCTTGATAAAGTTTGCATTTTTACAATTCATGCGTCGTTTTGCCCAGGTACAGTGAATAATGTTCCATTTCAAACAAACAAAATTTAATTTAATATTACCTTTACAAATAGAAGATGGTTGTGGTTGAAATGGAAAGATTGCACTAGATCAGGGGTCGGGAACCTTTTTGACTCAGAGAGCCATGAAAGCAAAATATTTGCAAATTTATTTCAGTGAGAGCATAGTTAACTAAATGTGAGTATAATAAGCCTCTTTTAGATAATACTCACCATTAATGCGACTTCTGGTTCTTGTGGACCCTTTTATTGGCAGAACAGCAAGACTTTCTTCGCGCAGTGTGTCACAGCAGCACGTCAGGTTGGACTGGTTTATTTTGTGCACATACTCTTACTCTAATTAATCATTGCTGCTGTCCCAGAGAAAAAAATGCATGCAATCAAACCAAGCTTGTCAGTCAGAATGTAAGAAGTCGTACTCATTCCTGACTGTTTTCATTTTTCTCTGAAGCAACAACAGTGGGCAAACAATCCCATACTAACCCATACATGACCTTATAGCTTTAATGTTTCAGCGATTTGTTCGGGTGAATGTTGTGTTTGAGTTTCAGTCATATCAAAAACCAGCTAAACAAGACCAGTGCCCTGCATGTGTAACATTTATGTACCTTGGGCAAACACAAATGCATCTCACGTTCTAAAAGGCCGTGCCCAATGGCCCCAATCAATCAGTAACATACGAGTGGCTTTAAACAAGTGGTATCAAATTGCATTCCAGTGCATCAGTTACTGATGTGGCTCAACATCTGCATTGTACACAAATGCCTCTCTATAGCATATAAATTTAATTTAGGCCCCAAGTCTAAAGGGCTTTCATGGGCGACCTCATGCTGCCATCTACATCTGTCCATCATGATGTCGGTAGCTCCTCCAAGGCCTGGAACAATTCACCTCATGACTTTGAAGGCAGCCAAATGCAGGTCTCTGGTCCTGAGAAAAGGTGTGAGTGGTTCAGTTTTAGCCTGGGAAGGCCGCAGATAGCAACAGTGGCAGAAAAGTCAGTCAAGAACCTGTTACATGTTGGCAAATTTGTTAGTTATATTTTGTTTTGGGAGTCACGTCTTTGTCATTTCCTGTTTTATTTTGGTGAGGGTTTAGGGTTTCCTGTTGGCCTGCACTTCGTCTACCTTGTCCTTGTCTTGTCTGATTACCTTAAGTGTTTGCACCTGGTATCACTCCCTGATTGTCAGCACCTGGTCCCCTTTCCCTTTCCCCTTCTTAAGTCACTCACTAACCTTGCTCATGTTTAGCGAGTAGAATCTAAGGATGTGGCAGGCACAGGAGGTGGTAATAAGAGCAGAAGCAAGGCTGCGGCACAACACCCTGAACGGCCCCAGGGTAAAAGAGAAGAGCAGGCTGAGGCAGGATGAAGTATGTGCAGAAATGGAGGAAGAACTCCACAGCAAGATGGCAAATATGTATCATCATGGCACCGGGACCAGGGGAGAGTGTGCAGAACAGTGCAAAGTCCCCTGGCCAGAGCTCTGGAAAGCTGAACCGCTGCACAACAAATTCCTCATCCAATCGGCGTATGACATTCACCCGGGCCCAGCCAACCTTCACCTACAAGGCATGACGGGCTCCTCGGCCTGCCAACTGTGCCTGAAGAAGGGAACATTGGAACACTTGGCACCCTGACCAGGTTATGGGCAGATGCAAACTGCACTGCCATCAAACTAATGCCCTCCCCAAACAATACACCTCCTTCATCAGGTCTGGGAGTGCGAGGCTGTTTACCACCGCCCGCCGCTCCCTGTCGAACTGTGGAAACAGTTGAAGAATCCAACACCACATTGCAGCTACGCTCAGACATCGTTTTAACATTTGAAACAACAAAGCAGGTGGTCGTATTGGAGCTTCCCATCCCCTATGAAGACAGGATTCAGGAAGAACATTTGTGGAGAAGAGCAAAGTATGCACAGGTCATGGTTGGAGAACCCAATGGGAGGCACTCACTGACATGGTTTCTCACGCTCCTTGGGAAAAGAGGACTGCAAAAAAAGAAGAACCATGCTTAACATTATGGAGGCAGTAGAAAACGCCTATGGGTGGGTGTGGATCCAGAGGGGGGAGATCTGTGTAAATGCACAGCTTGGACAGAGGTCAGGAACTCATCACTGCTGGCTGGGTCGCATGGGTTGCCTTTAAAAAGCCTTACATTGTATTGAGACATTGCAACATAGGTAACAGCAGCTCAATGTTAAGCGACATAGTCAAGCGAAATGTGCATTTAAACTCAAATCCAGTCCCGGTACTGTTGTGCAATGCAAGAAGCCAAGATATAAATGTAAATTAATAAACACTGAAAAAATGTTTTATACACCATATGATAAAAGCGAGTTTGCGTCACAGCCAGGTCACAGCATAAAAAAATCACAGTAAGAAATAATTTTATTAACAATTGTTGAGTTTCCTCAATTTCAGTGATGAACTTAATTGCTGTGATTAACTCTATTCCTCAAATATAATTTCTACATATCCCTTTCTGTGTGTTCAGTGATGTTGCAGCAGTTCTTGCTGCGTCCGCAGAATTCAACAGTGCTGCATGGCACGGATGCAAGCTTCCAAGCCGAGGTGGATGGAAGCTGGCAGGTCATGACCTGGCACGTCCGAGGGTTTCTGGTTCTCTCTGTCCCTGTGAATGACAACGTAACCTCATCCTCAGAGCAGTTTTCTGCCAGATTCTGCTCGGCCGGTGACACCCGCTGTGTGGAGTTCACCATCCACAACGTCACCCGCAGAGAGTCTGGGCCGATCATGTGCACTGTGCTGGGGGAGTACGGATCGAAGACTGCACAGCTTTATGTTGAAGGTAAATGAAGTAAACACACAGGTTGTGCTTATACAGTATACACTGTTCGACCAATACAAGGTCGCATGATCTAATAAATAAATATTTCATGTAGTTCTTACAGTACAAGCCTTTGGGAGCAGTGTTATGATCTGTGTTTGCGTCAGTTCTATCTTAACATTCTAAATGACCAGTGGTTTTAAAGTATATTCAAAGATGAATGCCAGGATTCATCAGGCTCAGATTTTAAAGAGTGTGGTTCAGGAAACACGAGACATCATTTTCATATATGGATTGGCTTCTACAGAGTTCAGAGAGTAAGCCCACTGGGGATGTGTTGGAGAAGACTCCACATACTGGTCCAACTCCCCTCTCATAAATACAAGATCTTGGTGAAAAGTCAATGCAACTCGGCTCTGAAATTTTAACTTTATGGAAACAATGTCACAGCGAATGCATGACACCACCAAGCTAAAGGCGGTGTGACAAAATATATACCGTGTAACATTTATTTGGTCAGGCAGTGTACGCTCCTTCATTCAGCAGTCCCACTGATGTTATAGTGAATGCATTATGTAGTATGAAAACAGTGGTGTAATACCTGGGACATACTGTGGAGGGCAGCAGTGTGCTCATTTTCTCTGCAACTCACTGAGCAACAATCTGAAGAATCAGACATTAAGCTTCAGCTTCCTGTGATCTTGACAAGACATTTTTCCCCAAGAAGCTTTAATATGCAAGAAAAAAATGTATAATTTCTTCAGTTGATAATTAGCAGGAATCTAAATGTGCCTTTGTGCATGTGCACACGCATGCCTTTCATCACAACGTGAAACCATGGCCCTTGTAGGACTCATTATCTCTCATATCACCTTCACTGGAGAGCAGTGTTCCAGAGTGGATGAGAAAAAACCCACCATCTTATCCATGTGGTCAGATCCTCTGAGCATTGCAGCTTTTTGTTAAGGCAAACAGAGAATAGCTATTGTTGCCTCTGTAATGAGAAAGTGGATTTGTTAAAGAGGGGGTCAAGTCGGATACACTGTAGTCTACAGGTTATATATAAACCAAAGAAAACAATAGTTCCAGTAGAATTCTTTTACATGTATTTTATGTTGGAGTAAAATCTTTCATTACAAGTTTTCTTCAGGAAACAAAAGGAGGCTTTGATATACAATAGAACATGTATACAGTCCCACAAATGTTTCTTTTCTGCAAACCACGAGTTACATTTGCAGATTGTGAGCAGATCAAATGTTTGAATGTGGAGTTTTGGCAAATTGGTTCATATACATCATCTCAACATTTCTAAACATCCACATCTTTCATTATTATCCCAACCGCGATAACTCAAAGTGCCAACTCCACAAAGCAGAGGCATCGTGAATAAAAGAAAACAAGATTGAGTAAGGTTTAAATGCAATAATGTCCTGTTATGACACATATTGGAGTACATAAAGTGACATCTTGTACAGTATTTGAGGCAACATTCTCTCGTTGGAGTTGGGTTGTGTGCAAGAGAAACATCTGTCAGGCAGCAAACCACACTTTAGAAACAAACGTTTGTGTGTTTTTGCTCTGTGACGACAAATTTTTAATGTTTTTACAGTATAAGGACATGACAATCTGTTTATGTCGCAATGCATTGTGTTTTTCAAAAAAACACAATCTTTTTCTAGGCTTAAACAGATGCTTTTTGTGTCTAAACCTAAAAACACCCAGAACCAGGAAATGGTTATCCTCACCCTTTTGTGCCTCACAATGCCAACATGCTATAGAGCGCCACAAGTGAAAACGCATTGTGTCACCGACACCGCTTCTCTCCATGCACAAACCTGACCGTAATCTGAAGCTAATCTCATAGTGAAATATCTAGATATCTCATCCTGCGAATGGCTATTGATCGTGAAGATGCCGGAGCCCTTTCTCATGCCGCTGATTAGGACTTCCCTGATAAAGAGACATATTCACGTGGCATGTACTAAAGCTAATAAATCCACTTAATAGACCTGCCATTGAGCACATTGATTGCTCTTCTGCATGTGGGCGTTAATGAGGGACACTGACAGTTCAAAAGCAAAGTTTAACAGACCCCAAGTCTTGTGAAGAATACAGAGGGCTATTTCACAAAAGCAGAAGAAAAGATAATCCAAGATTACTGAGAATGTCACGCTTGACCTGGACGAATCATTAAATCCTGGCTTTATATTTACACAGAACAGCAAATAATAAAATGAAGCTTTTATTCAAAATGGGAAACATAAATGCAGAGAGTCACTTGATGCATTCTTTATTTAATCTCCATTGTCCCTGTCTTTTTTTTATCTCAGAAACTGGTACAATCAACATCCTGGGAGGGAACGTGACTGCAACACAGGACCAGGAGGTGGCGTTCCAGTGTGTAACCAACACTTGGTTCCCTGCACCCACTATAACCTGGACACTGAATGGACACGCTGTGGACAGCAGCCTGCCCAACACCACCAGTGTGGCAGATGGGGATTCCTTCAACTCCACAAGCATTCTCAAATTTCATGCAGTTGGCAACACCATAGTGGCATGTCATGCTACTGTGCCAACATCAACAAACCCACTATCCAGCTCTGTCTTCTTGGGAGTTGGTAAGAAAGTTTACTTTTTTAGCAACCACCTTCCTCCCACACTTTCTGCTATTCCAAGTTTGGAGCCAGAAAAATATGATCAAAGCCCTTCCCCATGGGCTTGCTGTGAGGAGATGCTCAAGCCCACTACACACACGCACACGCACACACACGCGCACGCACGCACACGCACGCACGCACACACACACACACAGAGCATGCTCAAGAAAGTACACTTTACCAAACTCCCCAATCAGTGACTGCCTTGGGAATGGAGCTGAATTAACAACTGGTTCGATGCAGCAACACAACCATAAAATTTAAATAAATTAACCACAGCAGGAATATATGAAAGGTGATACGATTATAGCGTTCACCACCTACCTTACAAACACTGGATTAAAATACAACTGATCCAGTGGCTTTAAAGTTACAGTCTGGTTTGTATTTATATAGTGCTTTTTCTAGTCTAGTCACTCAAAGCGGAGGGAGGCCACTAAACCACTACGGCAAAATATGAACAATGCAAAGATACAGAATTAGACAATCACAACTATAAGGTGCGCACGCTATTAGGAAATTAAACTTAGCTGACCTTAAGACTTAAACTTGCTCGCTTCAGCGCAATGAAGCGGATCAAGAGAGAGAGAGAGAGGGAGAGGGAGAAAGAGAGTCTGCTGCAGAGACGATTGTCATTAGGTTCTGTGTTTTTGTCAGACAGACAAAATATTTGATGTGTCAAAATGACAGATAGAAATAAATCCGTCAATGATGGCGAATTCTCGGTTAACAAGAACTATGTAGATGTTCAGCAAGACTGTGATAATGGACCCTTTGCACGGCAGCTATTTTGACACAGCATTCATTGATCGCTTATGTCTGTGATTTTCCAACTGTAGCCTTTCAAAATGGCTGCTAAGGATACCTTGATGCCACTCTCCTCCCGTAAGAAAACACTGCTCCTCGGGCTCCTGTGAGTGCTCCACCTGTTATGTGGCCAATCAGAGCAGACTGTTTAACAGATTGAGAGGGAGACTTGAAGAGACAGGAGCAATGACCATGCATTCAGAGGCTGAATGGATTTGCTGTAGTAATTATGGACTGAATAGGGGAACTGATGCTTTTTCTCAACATTAGGGCATGTGAACATTGACCAAATTTCATACATCTCATTACAAAAAAAGAGGCTTTGATTCCATTTAAACCTCTTATGTGCTTTGAATGACACAGTAGCCATGACAATAACAGCCATGTACCAGACTGTAAGGTTTTACACAGGTACCACAGAGCTGTTATGATGTTTTGTGTTTGGAAGCAGTTCAGGTGGGTCACAGATGTTGTTGTATTGGTCTCTACTGGATCTATGTAATGTGCTTTTCTTTACAGTGTCTCTGAAATGTATTGTGACTGCCTTTCATATTGCAGTTCCCAAGCCTCCTGACTGGACTGTGCTGATCGCTGTGGTCCTGTCGTTTGGATGTTTCGCTCTGCTGGTTTTGCTCATCCTGGGAATCATCTTCTGCTGCAAACGCAGAAAAGAAAAACGTGAGGCTCATTAAAACACAACTCAAACACAGACTTGTGCGACAAGTTGTTCAGAATGAAACTGTTGTAATTTGTTACTTCCCATTTCCCCTCCAGAATCAACCTACCAAGATGAAATGACGTGAGAAAACACTCAAAATGAAAAGACATTCTTTAAATACTAAGCAGCTTTGATGTGTTTCTTCAAATGCTGTGTTTACCTTCGTGTGTAGACGCAGAGTTAGGACACTGAGCCAGATAAGTAGTGTCAGTGTGCCTGGACAGAGCCGGGGTCAGGTGAACACAGGATTTGAACTGGAGGGTCAAACAAGTAAGTCTAACGTGTGCATGTACATGGTTTTCAAATTGCATAAATACTTTAATTGTTATATCTCATTAAATACAGTATAGTACTTCTAGTCATGGCTAATTTGCAGTCATTTTCCCTTGTTAGACTTGTGGGATGTAAGTGTAACAGAATATATGTACAGCAGACATATAAATGCATAAAAACTAACTAAAAGATGATCTGAAAAAATGGAATTAAGAACAGTAGCTGAACGTAACGACTATTGTGTATAAAACATAACTTGGTGTCCTCAGGTTTGTCTTTGTTTAAGCCATAGGTTTTTGCTTCAGTGTTGAACGTCTTATTAAAAAGGTATTCCAAACCTTTAACTGAGAAAGAACTGTCCAAATGCTGTTTTGCACTTCAGTCTCCTCAAATATCACCTTTTTAGAATCAAATCTAGCTTTTTTTCACACACAACCATCAGATATTATAAAGTCCAACCGTCTCTCTGGCTCTTGTCTCTGTCCACAGGTGTCCAAGCTCCGAGTGAACTCTCGGACCACAGCTCGCGCAAGGAAACTGTTTATGCGGTAGGTGTTGCAGTGTCGTTGGGTAATGTGCCATCAGTGTTTGCATGCAGTTGTGTATACATAAACCCTTTTATATCAGGGGATGCAAGAATTAAGAGGTGCTTCAGAGAGAGATACAGTGTTTGGTGGATACAGCATCAGTGGAATTGAGGGTTCTTCTTTTCCCTTGGCTAGTGCACATATTTATCTTTGGGATGGGATCAATAGAGCTGTAAGATATTAAGTGGTAATGACGTCTAACCCGTCATTGTGGAAGGATGTTTTAGTTGTAAAGTATTCACAGCAGGATCAAGAACAAAATCAATTATGATACATGTACAGGTATTTAGGCCGAAAACCAAAATCATAAAGCAGATAATTGAGATGTATACTTCTGGAAACATGCTGCTATGTGCATTCTAATGTGAACCACTTTGTATTTAAAGCCAAATCCAACCCCCTGATGACTGTACAAATGTACCATTTTTTTCAAGCCAGTGCATTGACCACCGGCATGCACTGCAGTATGACCTCTCAGGAACAAACTGAACTGAAGCCCCTCATTAGGATCACTCCACAAAGTCCTATGTGTTATTTTAAATTGGGCATCCTGCCTCTAAATCATGTCACTGTTTGTCAGTCACGCACCATGCACAGGAGAAACTGTGCAGAGTGCAGAGTCTCTGATTGGCTGCTCACGCTGAGGACTTCCCTTTTTAAAAGCCTTCCGAGGTGATCATTTACATTGATCAACCATGAGAATGTATCATGGTACTAATCACTGGGTATGTTATTTATCAGCCTCTGTACAGACAGCTGAATCACTCACTGCTGATGATTGTTGATCACTCAACTTAATTTAAACTACTGTAATGGATGAGGTAGCTCACAAACACATATGCATTCAGGGCTCACAATGACGGCTTATTAATGGCCTTTTTCATTTGAATAATGCACAACAGTTACATATTTTATGTGTTATATAAACTTTGTCTTGAAAAAGCATGGGATGATGGTGGTGGTGATAATGAATGTGCACTATATGCAGATCCTATTTTGAGAAGCAAATGAGATGTATTACTAATGTAAACTTGCTTTTTCCCCCCCCCCTCCATTCTTTTAGATGCCTGATATTGTCAACAGTAACGTCCACGTTTATGCCAACTCTGTGAATCAATCGGGCATCAGGAAACACAGACATGTTACCATAGTGTAAGGGCAGACAGAAGACAGCAAACACACCTGCACTCGCTTCTCTGAAGCTTAAAGCAAACCATGGGATGTAAAGACTGTAGAAAGGTGGGAAGACTGAAGGCTGGACTAAAGTCAATGTTCCCTGTTTGTCTTGACGTTGTATTGGCAGAACGTACGGTCGGAAACAAGTAGAACACATTTTTTTTGGAGTCGCGTCATGACATCGGACATTTCTACATGTTTCAGCAGTAAAAAAACAAGTATCTTACTGATCACAGTAACAATGGACCTGTTCAGTTAATGTACGTCAGTACAGTGTGACAGTGTACCCCGCCTATCGCCCGATGTAGCTGAGATTGGCACAGCACCCCCCCGCAACCCTCTGGTGGAGGATAAAGCGGTAGATGATGACTGTCCAGAGTATCATACTTACAAGATTCAAGAAAAAAATGTCAGCTAGTTCAGAGCAAGTTTCTGTTGTCGACACTGGAATCATGTCTGCTACTATAAAATGATGTTCTTTACTCTTTGATTACATTTAGATTACCAGGCTGAAGTGACTCAAATCAGATTTTTGTACATCATATGAACCAGTATATCCAGTGAAAAATGGTCATATCAGAATTGAAGTGGCTTTTTGCCTAAACACATGCATCTGCATTGGTCAGATTTAAATCTAATTCACTACAGATAACAGCACAAACCAGAAAAAAAAGCCACATAATCAAATACAAAGACACTACAAAGAAGGAGACTCACAAAATGTGAAGTTGATGAGGAGATATGAAGATAATGTCCAATTCAACATGAAAGATAATTTGAAAAATGAGTCTGGCCGTGCATCAGAAGAAATGACGTCTATATGACGGGTTTGCTTTGAGTTAAACGCACTCTCTGAGTCACTTTGTGTCAGCGTGACATGCTGAGGCTGTTTGTCCCGTGTCTTGACGGTGAATGAGACTCTTCTTTTAAAGCCGGCTCTAAGAACCCTTCAAGTCTGGGAAAGCCAACACTAAATCTGATTACCTGCTCTGTTTACTCTGTGTATCCACCTTGGAAATGACATTAGTGCCATTAATGTTCTCCTCAATTTAGCTTCTCTAACATGTGATAAATAGCACCAAAGATCTTTTTCTGTCTTAATCTGTATTTCCTCTGTTGTGAGAAGACAGTGTTTGTGTGTGTTGACCAATTATATCGTAATTTGATCCCGTTTTGAGCAGAGGAACATTTCTCTCATGGCTCACAGACTCTACAGACAATTACTTAAGCAGCATGTTGGCACTGGCTGAAAGTTAATGAATAGAACCAATAGAATGAATAAATAGAGCTGTGGTAATGACTATTGATAAGCCATATATAGTGCGGGTTGTCAAGCCACTCAGGCTTTTAAGGACTCGCTCTAAGCAGTTTTACCATTGCATAAGGAAGGTCTAGCAAATTCATGTAGCACAGCAGCCTCCAATCATCAAATTGGCTCTGCAGGGAACTGGGATGGCACGTATGTCTCCTGCTGGCATCAGGTGAAATGGTGAGTGAAAAGTAATGGAAAGCATTAAGTGTTTTAAGTGTAAAATATGGCTTCTAAGTGAAAGCAGCAAACTCGCCTTCAAAATCACTCCTTTTGAGTGAATTATCATTTGGAACATTTTAATGTTTAAATCTCACTGTGATGAACTCTTAAACATGATCACACTATCTTATTTAATCTCTTTATTTAGTCCTTTCAGTGTGCTGAGTTCTAAGGAGTGCATGCAACATTAATCAAGGTTGGTTGATTGATGTTGCCATGGAGATGCTTCCAGTTTCTTTGGCTGCACAAGGATTTATCTCAGCTAACAAAATTTGCAGCGCAGCTTTGAGGACACGTCAAAAAACGGTCACGTATCGCAGCAACGTAGACCTGCAGTAATTACAGCAGGAATTAAGTGTGCAGAAAAATATTAATATTTTAATATGTTTGTAAAACAAAAAACAATGCATAATGTATTGCACTGTGTTGTCTTCATCATACTAAAAACCTCGCCTCTTACAGCAAAATGCACTGATCAAGACCGACAAAGACGACTCCTCAGAGCAGCAACTCTAAAAATAGCCGTTCTTGAGGCAGCAGATATTATACTATAAAAGCCTCCATAATATAATAAGAGTCAGGATGAAACAAGATGAATTTGAGGGAGGAAGAGAGAAGGAAAGGGAGAGAGCACACTTGGCATGTACCTAGTAATGGAAACCCTGCAACTTAGATTGCAAAGAGAGGCCGCAGAGGAGTGCTCACTTTGTCAGGTTGTCAATATGTCCTCGGGACACGGGGCAGAGTAAGTTGAGAGCGAGTTTGCAGAGCTGAACCATGCGAAAGCCAAAATGTTCACCAGCTGCTACACACTGAGCACATCCTCAAGTATAGACATGTCTATAGGGTTCTCTTATTTTTAGTTTAACATCTTATTTTTATTTTAACATCTGCGACATCCTGATTTCAGAGAAGACCTTATATTAAAAAAACAACTGAAAATGGCCCAAACCCTTGGATATGCAGCTTAAATGTGCTGAGAAATCTGTGAAAGACACAGAAACACATGGGTGTAACACAGTGTTTCCCAAACCTATTATACCAAGTACCACCTGAGCAAAATATTGAGCCCTCGAAGTAAAACCATTATGACCACCGTTAAAATACAGTGACCGAACAAAGTCAGCAACATGCTTGTCCCAATAAGATAATCTCATCATCCTCCTCTTCCTCACAGGGTAGCCAATCACATTTCTGTGTAGGCTTAATGCATTTGTATGTGCAACTAATTCATTAAACTCATTCAACAGTACACAAATGTTACAACTGGATTTCCATTTTTGTCAATAAAAACCTGCAAGTTTAGTTGTAGAGAAGTAAAAAAAGTTTGCTAGTAGTTACAACTGAGAAAAACATTCATTACATATGTGAGGCTTGCATTATTGACATCATGACAATGGCTACATGACCTCTGCACTGAACCTGCATTTATCTACTGGACTAAGGTTAATTTCCGAGGACCTGCACAACTATTGCACCAAACCAGTTAGCCATGATGTGTAAACGTGTGCATTATCAAAAGTTTAGTTATCGCGTTAGTTTAGGTTTAAAGTCAAGTTAAGTTCTTGTCTCTTTTGGTGTGGGTTTGATTTTCAGTTCCCCTTTTATTTTGGTAAATGTCATGTCTTCCTGTCTTGTAGTTTCCTCAGTTGATTTGACACATCTCCCCTAATTCCCTCATGCGCTTCACCTGGTGATCGTTAAGTAATCACTCGCACCTGCCCTTGATTCCCTCTCTCTTTTTGTCAGAGTTCAGTCTAGTTTAGTTTTTCCTTCTACTGAGACGTGGTTTTGATTTGCCTGTTTTTCTCAAGAGGAAAATAAATGCTCTTGAATCATTCATCGTGTTTCCTGTCTTGTGAAATGCACAAGACAGGAAACACAAGTCCAAGCAGTGTATTCACCGTTTCTAACAAGGTTATCTTTAACCTACTCAGCAAATTGCAATATAAGGTGAGTGTAAAAAGCTATTAAGGAAAATATTGCTCCTGGTTAAAAACATTCACAGAATTTTAACAAGAGCCTAACCTAAGTTATTTAGAAACATTTATCAAAAACATAAAGACATAATAAATGGGGACTAACTAAATAATGCATGTATCTTCGCCATTGCAATGCTCAGGAGATGAGCTTTAATTCAAGCAGGTGATGAGATTCTGTGTGTGTGTGTGTGTGTGTGTAAGGGCAGTCCAAATAAATCGATTCTCTGGCTGACTGGTGATCAATTAGTCTCAAAACGTGGATCCTCAGGGACTCTCTCTCTGCTGGATCTCCACGCAGCAGAGAGCTCTGATTAAAAAGTGACTGATTTATGCCAAGTCAGCCTGATTAATGACACACACACAATTAATAACTACTAGTATAAACCCAATGTTAGGTTGTAGTCTGAGATTGTTGTTCAGTGAAGGAGGAGCAGCCAGAGCAACAGAAGAGAAGCTTTTAATACAGAAACGCTCACAGTTTAATTTACTATATCAAACATTTTTACTGTGTTTAGATAAAAAAGACACACACTCCGCACTCCTTCTAAAAGCCTCTATAAAAGGGATCATACTGTTGCACTGGGCGAGAAATTCTTTTATTACACCGCACACGGCCTGCGTAGTTTATTCTGAAACAGCTCAGCACTTTTATTCTCTGTAGAGCAGAGACGCTCGGGGTGCTGTTTCAACTGGATTTGCTGATAATAATAAAACAAGTCAACGCTGCACCGGGGAAACGGTTTACTGTAAAAATGAGAAACGCTCTGCTCAAATGTGTCCAAGATACGCACACATTTAAAAACGTGAAATAAATCGTATTAAATTCTCCATTTCCCTTAAGTCAACAGTTGTTGTGCAGAGTATGTCCCACCTCCTTTTAAACTCAAATGCTGTAGTTTTTACAGATGGAGAGCAGAAATCTGAATAATCTGTAATCTGTTTTCCTCTAATGATTCAGTAGCCTCAGTATTTCTATCCTCAGTGGTGGACAGACCAAGAACTGTACTTTCAACATTAAGTGAAGAAAAAAACATCTTTGTTTCTCACAGAGCTGCACATAAATCACACAGTAATCATTTTAAAACATGGTTTTCCAATGGAAATGAGAAAAATTATGTTAAAAATTCCCTCTGATATCGCGAATCATATCACAATTCCTGTTAAAATAATCACATTTAGTTACTTATTCAAAACCGTTAAGCTCTACTTTGGATGTTAAAGACTTTATACAAACAAGAAGGTGTGTTCAAATGCTGTTGCTTATAAAAAATGTTAGGATTCAGAAGCTCTTTAAAATAATATATACATATAAAATATAGGCTGATATGAGTTTTATTGTGTAATACCTGAATAAAATCTACCTCAGACACTTGACGATGCTTTAATGCATCGTCTTTAAGTCCAGAATAGAAATAATAGAGTCCAATTGAAAATTAAACGTCCATCTGTATGTATGATCTGGAATCTACAGTAAATGATCTGACGGAGTGATTGATTGTGGTATTTCAAGGTGAAGTAAAAAGGGTGAGCGGGTGAATCCATTCGCAATCAGTCTCACTTCATTTAAATCAATTTGGAGCGAGGGTGAATATACGGTACAAGGGTTTTGGGGGATATCTCTATATTGATCCAATCAGAGGAGGATTTCTTCTTTTTCTGTGGTTCTTTACACCGACTCAGTTTATTTAATTACTGTGCATGAAATATTTCATCCTAATTTGTTTAGATTAACTTCATCATTATCAAATAGAAGGATGTGTTTTATTTCCTATTTCCATCAGTCAGTATATCTCACCAGTGTGGAAGCTCCTTTGTGCCACTTGAAAAATAAAACTAGAAATTAGAAATGGGTTTGATTTTCACTTCCCCTTTTATTTTGGAAAATGTCATGTCTTCCTGTCTCATAGTTTCCTCAGTTGTTTTGACACATCTCCCCTAATTCCCTCATGCACTTCACCTGGTGATCCTTAATCACTCGCACCTGCCCGTGATTCCCTCTCCCCTGTATAGTGTCCCCAGTTCCTTTGTCTTTTGCCATTGCGACGTTTATGCTCCTGGAGTTCATGTCAGGTCCCAAGTTTGTGTTGCACCTTAGTCAAGTCTTGTTTGTTCTCCTTCTGTTAAGAAGTGATTTGGTTTTATTTTAGCATAGTCTAGTCTAGTTTAGTTTAGTTTTCTCCTTCTGTTAAGAAGAGATTTTGCTTGTTGCCTGCCTTCTCAAGACTCTTGAACCATTCGTCCTGTCTCATGCATTTGAGTCCAAGCAGTGTATGCACCGTTCCTAACACTATCCCATTATTATGACTTCGTATCTCATACATATGACTTAGTGTCTCATTATCATAACTTAGTATCTCATTATTATGACTTAGTATCTCATAAATATGACTTAGTGTCTCATAATTATGACTTAATATCTCATTATTGTGACTCAGTATATCATTATTATGACTGCTGTACTACATATCTCATAATTATGAGATACTAAGTCATAATTTCGAAATAGTGTCTCATTATTATGACATAGCATCTCATAATAAATATCAAGCATATATTATGACTTAGTATGGCATCATTATGACTCGGGTATTGTTCTTTTTCCCCATATGGCAGAAACAGGCTTCCATACAACAAAGTGAGGGAAAGTCAGGAGGTTGGTGTTGAGTGCAGCGCTGGAGACAAGGAAACCCCGTATCTACTGGTTTTGATGGAGATGATATGTGAGGAGAGAGAGAGAGAGAGAGAGAGGCAGAGAGAGAGTGGAGCTATAAAAGCAGCCAAGCGCAGCGTTTTGGAGAAATCGAGATTAAGAAAGAAAGAAAGAGGACTGAGCTTCACTCACTGCCCGGTGCGCACCACACACTCCTGGATCCACACGCAGACGCAGCGCGACACAGCCATGAGTGAGGTAGGAGCTTCTTTTAGTCATGTAAGATGACATTTAAGCGTTCAGTTATTCTTCAGTCTCAAAAAATAAAAAGTTCTCAGAGCGCGATGTGCTGCAGGGAGTGTGGAGACATGCTGAGACGCATAAATATCAGTTGAATTATTGTCCAAATACACGCAAAAAGAGTCATATTAGCTTCATTTTTCATGTTGTGAAATGTTGTTATTTATAAATGTTGTTTGATGGATTGTGGTTTTGTTTTGAAGTGAGTGGGTTTTTCAGTGAGAGACCCACAGTTCTGCACATAACCACCGTTCATCTGCTGTTAAAGACACAACAGTGTATAGTGTTGTACTTGCTTAGAGCCACTGAACAACACAATCATATCAGAGTTTTCAGATATTTCTTCTTCTTAAATGTGAATATGGTCTGGTTTCTCCATGTAACAAAGAAACCATTAAAACTGAATCATTTTTGGTTTGTGGACAAAATAAGACATTTGAGAACATCCTTTTACCGACCAAACGAGTACTTGATTAATCGAGAAAATAACAGACAGATTAATCGATGATGAAAATAATAGTTAGTTGCAGCCCTGTTGTCAAATCAACCAAATGTAAAATGACAGAAGGTGTCAGAGTCTGTCTATTAGGGCTGCAAAACTTAAAAAAATAATAAAAAAATATCACAAGACAACCAGCCAAGTGCAATATCGGGATCGAAATACAATGCAATTATTTATCTGATGAGACAGAGCGTGTCCAAACAGAATTATGATGACATTCAGGATTCAAATGCAGGAATTAAATGGCCCAAAACTCTTTCTCTTCAGATGAGAAAATATATTTTTATTAATTTACAGACTGAATGACAGTAAAATTGAGTTAAATCGCTAATGAATAATGTCACAATTGCAATATTTTTGAGCCTGCAGAGACACTATATATGTAGCAGCTGTGTTTATATAAAACAACTTATGTATGCATATGTGGACTTGAAGAGAGAGGGGGGAGCTCATGTCGAGACCTGAGTGAGAGTCTTCACTGAAAAACAATTCAGTAGCAAAGAGCACATCCTTTCGTCACTGAATTATTCAAAGCTTGTGCTCAGCCGGAGAAATAAAGCACAGTGATAAGAGCGGGAGAGCTACAGACTCCGGCAGGACCTCATCATGACTTTGTCCAACTGCACTGACTAAAAGCATGTAATGTATTAATTGTGTCGTGTCAAACTCGTCCACTCCTGCACTCTCTCACACACACGCACACGCACGCTGCTGCAATCAATAATATGAGATAAAAAACATGAACCAAAATTGCTGTGATAAGGATTTGAGGACGAGATGTTTCCTTATCATCTAAACCGCGACCCCCCGGGTGCCTCGTCGGTCATTATGAATCTTTTATTGCAGACTCCTTTGTGTTGACAGTGGAGCTAAATAAATGAGGCGTTACACCGTCGAAAAGCCGGGAAATTCACTATCATCTAATGTCAGACACGACATTACTGTTTTTCTGAATAAATACTTTAATAGGAACGATTCTGCTCAGACCCACACATACTGTAGTTTTAGTGGCCTGCTGCTCTGCAGGTTAATTAAGCATTCCAGGCAAGTTTGGACCATTTTCAAGGAAAGAGAGAGAGAAAAAAATCGTTCTTAATCATCGCTCATCCCCCTGCTGTCAATATGGAAATGCCATGTCTTCATTCTCAATGGGCTTTTAAATATTGATAATATAATTGCAGGCAAGTATAATATTGACAAACAATAAATAGCCTTCACCGAGGATGCGTCATAAATACGGCTGAATGATCATAGGGAAAACATCCACGTGCTATTTGCAAGGACAAATATTACAAAGGCAATTTCATTTGCAATATTATTGTTAAGGTAATGCTGCTAGTTCAATATTGCTGTAGTTTAAAATGTAAGCGCAATAGAGTAGTATCACATGAGTAGCATTTAATGTAATGCAAGGGTGAGAACATAAAGATATGTTTTACACTCAAAATTAATAAATCATTCAGCCAAATATCCGTTAGATCCAAACCTCAGAGCACTGGTTGATTGATATATCTTTTTTAATTCTACATATAAGCATATATACTACATTCCGTTTGAGAATATCAGTATCATAATGATACTTTGCTGTGATTCTTGTGCAGAAATGAGGCCATAACCACGTCTCCTCTGGTGAGACAGCAGCTGATTTATGTTCTGTAGGATCCATAATCGTCAAACAGCTTGAGCCTCCATGTGGCGAAAGCAGCTTTAATGTCTCTTGCCTGTCACCATAGTAATAAACAGTGCAGCTTTTCCTCCAAGCTGCAGCAGACATGGATTCTATATTTTTCAAATAACGACAGTTCAGCATTAATGTTACACTACATAGAATAAACTACCCGTTAAATCCTGATTCTGGATTAAGATGCCGCGTCTGTCAAACTCACCCTCGGCGACTGCCTCTCATGTTTTGTCCATGTCAAACCAAGTCATGTGTGAAGTGGTGTGACGATCGCCCACTGTAATGAGTTCATTCATTCATTGTCTACAGTTTTATCCGTCACATGAGGGTCGCGGGGTCGCTGGAGCCGATCCCAGCTGAGATGAACAAGTAGTCAGAGTGTCAAATTAACCTCTGCATGTTTTTGGACTGTTGGAGAAAACTGGAGTAAACCCACGTCCAGAGGTGGAAATAATCTACTCAAGTAAAAGTACCACTATTTTGTACAAGTAAAAGTACTGACTCTTAAAATGAAGTTAAAGTAAAAAAGTAGCTTGTACTCCGAGTAGATAACTTATTTAGTTGGGGTTCTTTCTTGTGTCGTACAAAAAGGACAAGGGGACACAAATCTCACATTAATTGTTTTTTAATTAAAGCTAAACCTTTACAAAACCTTTACAAGTGCTGGAAAAATAAAACATGTCAACACACAATTTATCAGTCAACATGGGTCAAAGGTCACAAATTCTTTAAGTTTGTCACTCACTCAGGGACCTTAATTAGCACAAATTCACCTGTCCTCATCGTTCACCTGTCTTCATCCTTCACCTGTCCTCATCATTCACATGTGCTCATCATTCACCTGTCCTCATCGTCATCTGTCCTCATCGTTGATGTGTGCTCATCGTTCACCTGTCCTCATCGTTCACATGTGCTCATCATTCACCTGTTCTCATCGTTCACATGTTCTCATCATTCCCTGTCCTCATCGTTCACCTGTCCTCACGTGTGCTCATCGTTCACCTGTCTTCATCTGTCCTCATCGTTCACATGTGCTCATCATTCACCTGTCCGTCGTTCACATGTGCTCATCATTCACCTGTCCTAAGTTTGTCACTCACTCAGGGACCACAAATTCAATTCACCTGTCCTCATCGTTTACCTGTCCTCATCCTTCACCTGTCTTCATCGTTCACGTGTGCTCACCTGTCATCATTCTGTCCTCATCATTCACTGTGCTCATCATTCACCTGTTCTCATCGTTCACATGTTCTCATCATTCACCTGTCCTCATCGTTCACCTGTCCTCATCATTCATGTGCTCACGTTCACCTGTCTTCATCTGTCCTCATCATTCACATGTGCTCATCATTCACCTGTCCTCATCGTTCATCTGTCCTCATCGTTGATGTGTGCTCATCGTTCACCTGTCCTCATCTTCACATGTGCTCATCATTCACCTGTTCTCATCGTTCACATGTTCTCATCATTCCCCTGTCCTCATCGTTCACCTGTCCTCATCGTTCCGTGTGCTCATCGTTCACCTGTCTTCATCTGTCCTCATCGTTCACATGTGCTCATCATTCACCTGTCCTCTGTCACATGTCTCATCATTCACCTGTCCTAAGTTTGTCACTCACTCAGGGACCTTAATTAGCACAAATTCACCTGTCCTCATCGTTTACCTGTCCTCATCCTTCACCTGTCCTCATCATTCACATGTGCTCATCATTCACCTGTCTTCATCGCTCATCGTTCACCTGTCCTCATCATTCACCTGTCCTCATCATTCACATGTGCTCATCATTCACCTGTTCTCATCGTTCACATGTTCTCATCATTCACCTGTCCTCATCCTCATTCATGTCATCGTTCACCTGCTTCATCATCATTTCATTTCATATTTCATATTTCCTGCTAAAGTTTCCTGTTTGTTCTTAAAAAATGTTTTAATTCAGGCCAACATTTTTTTATTTTATTGTATAGTACTTACAAAAAAACCTAGTTAAGTAAAAGCAGAATTACTTTATAAATCACAAGTACACAAAAAACCTACTCGGTTACAGTAACGTGAGTAAATGTAACTCATTATTTTCCTCCTCTCCCCACGTCGCACACATGTCATCGCCCATTTAAGCCTCAGGTGATGCAACAAAACTAATTAGATGGCACTTAGTGCAGAGGCTGTAGCCAGCTGTGGGAGGTTGCCAAGATATGTCACTTCCAACTTTCTGGTTTTCAGCAGAAGCTGATAAATTATTCTGTACCCTATTAAGAGTTGATTCTAAGCAGGAGGAGCACCTACAGAACAGAGCACATGTGCACTGCTGTCAGTCACTCTCCATCTGTTTGTCTGCATTTTAGTAAAAGGTCAAAACGGTCTTTAATAGCTGTTCTATTCAGTGTGGCTGTGACAGAGATGAAGTTAGAGTTGGAGGAGTGATAATAAGCCACTAATGCTCATGGTTTCAACAAGAATCACATCCAAATATTACTGAATATTATTATTACTATATTTTAGATTATTTTCATAATCGATTAATAAAAGCAAAAGTTTACATCATTAGTCATATCAGGTGATCTATGCGATACATTTTAAATCCAAAATCTGCTGATACCGAATATCATACTGATAATATCGTGCATCCCTAACAGGAACACGGATGGTGGACGACTCCAGCTGCTAAAAGCTAATGTAAAAACATGTCTACTTTGACAAAACTGTTGCAATTATACTTTTACACAAACATTAGAAAACATAATGTTATGTTCTGCACAGAGTATATTCTCTGAGGCTACATTTACAGCACTCTGTTTTTGTTTAAATATGCACGGGTGATGGATCGCTCACATTAGGGCTGGCGTTCTCCGCCGGGGTTTGAGTCTGGCTGTTGGTCATTTGCTGCGTGTCTTCCCTTTTCGCTCTCTTTCTCCTGCTTTTCACTACTCCACATATACCTGCCGTCCTCATGACCTTGAAAACCCTTTTTTGTCTGGATGTGCCAGAAACAGAGAACTGTGAAAAACAATGACACACATTCACCTTCTAACTACTGCAGAGGAGAGAATCGGCTTCATGAGCATGTTCAGTCTGTAAAGTCTGTAAACTAAATATAAGGCCACGTCTAGACGGAAACAGCAGGAAACGTAAACAATCTTTTTCTTTGCATCACTTCAGGAAAACACCCTGAAACAACTCAAAACGCTGTAGTACATTTGCCAGGACTGTGAGTTGTGCTGTAACGTTACACCAAAAAAACAGAAGAAGACATTGTAAACATTACATGTATAATAACAGAAATGAAGACAATGAATCGAGCCAGGGGAAAGAAAGGGAAATAATGTAACCTAAATACTTGTGCCGTCGTAACCTAAATACTTATAAGAGGAGGAGAAGCACAATTCTGCCGCACGAGTGAGATTCATCTAACTGTATTTACTGCTGGGCCAAGAGTCCGACGCACACACACACACACACACACATAAACACAGACAAGCTGTGGATGTACAGTGCAGCAGACTGTGTGTGGAACAATCATTGATCTGTCTTGTTTATTCAAGTAAAAATAGGTTTTGTTTTCTCCTCTCTTTATTTTACAATTCAACACTTTGTTTTCCACCCCCATGTGTGAAATGACGTCGTCGTTTTGAAAAGATACCATTACAGGTCCCTAAAATGCTGTCTTTTTGTGCAGAAACATGAACCTTGTGTAGGAACGGCTTGTGAAATCTGAATTTGTTGTGATTTCAATGCTGCACACTTCGCTGAAATGCTGCTTGACATCTGAATTTGCTGGAATTTTACTGCCCTTCATGTTGTGAAGTCTCTTTTATACTTATATGCATCGGCGTCTGCATTTATGTGGGAGGGCAGTGTATGAATAATTAAACGGCGATTCCTCTCCCATCAGTATAAACTCAGTCCGAGGATGTAATTACTAAACGACTTCCATAAGCAGAATTAAAAGGGACATCATGGTTTGCAGATGACCGTCCTTTCAATCAATGCGTCAACATTTAAGTGGTCTCTCGCCATGCACGCCTCCCCCATACTTTAATTACAGGGAGAGCGGGAGCTACTTGGCAAAGCCATTTGTTTCATCATCCAAAGTGGGCCAGAGCCCCTTTTTATTAAATGAATGAGATAAGAGTGTTAAAAGTTGCTGATCAACGTAGAAAGAAACAGCGAGCTGACGTGGAAAAAGTGGTTGCAGAAGGATTTTCTTTAAAACTCCTTTTTCAATTTTTTTTGCTGACTTCATACTGATGAAGTGATTGGGATCCAAACTGAAACGGTGATTGGAAACTGAAAGTCAGTGCAGAAAACATCCAAAGAGCATTTAAAACCATTTGTTGATATGATCATTTTCTTACCTCATCTCAAATACACTCTGTCTGTGATTTGTCATGAGGCATGTTGCTGACCCTAATCCTACTTTAAACAATGAACAGAGATTACACTGAAAATAATCTGTAATCCATCTGAACAGTCAACAGGCTTTGGTGGTGGGTGCCTTCGCTCACCATAGCCCAGCCTGTGGGGTAATCCCGGGTCCTGCCGGGTCCTCGCGGAGAGAAAATGAACGTGAATGGTTCGAGACGCGAGGAAATCGAGGTTACACAGTCGCCTTAAAATTAAAAGTTGAATTTAAGTGGAATATTTTCATTTGACAGAAATTGAAGCTAAATTAATTATAATTAACTACACTTATAGTATACCAACTTGTATGAATAGATTGTATGATAGGGCCACATATAGAGGCAAACAACCATCCTCTCACACCTACAGTCAATTTAGAGTGTCCTAATCCCCATATTTCATGTTTTTGAACTGTGACAAATCAACTCATGTACTAGTAAAAAAAGGCTCCTCCACTGTCCCAGGCTAAACACCACCTGCTGAAACAGCAGAGATGCAATAGAAATGACACAGGATGCAATGATTCTAATAAAACTACCTCCTTCATGATCATTTATTAGGGTCAGAGTGCACAAAGTGGGCATTATTTTTGAAATAAATCATCAATTTGAGGTCCTAAACATGCCTGAAAACGCTCATTTTGCGAAAGTGGTTTGGAGAATGTGGTAGATTTGGAAATGGGAGGGGCTTTAGTTGTCTTTGTTTGACTTGAAATGCATTTGTGTCAGTTATTGCACTGCATTAGAGCACAAGGTGAATCAAAATGACTGCAGATGGTCAACAGAGCAGTAAAAAGTTGCTTAGTCCCCCTTTTAATGACCGCTCACTGTGCGAACAGTAGTTCTATGAAAAAGCGAGAAGACGACTGTTCTGTACAGTCTGATGTATTTTGCTGGGAGGTCCAAACTCTGCTTAATGGACGTTAATGTTCTTTAGTAAAACTGTGCAGCTCTGCCATTAGTTTTACTTGAATAACTCCAGCTGGATGGCAGAGTGTATCGACCTCATACTGTAACGACGCTGTTAAACAGCCAATGGAATCAAGTCATTATCCGTTTTCTGTTTTATTTTTAAAAATCAAATGAACAGTTTGTTATCCGTTTTTTCATTTTCTGTTTAATTTTGAACAAAAAACCCCACTCATCACCAAGTCATATCACTTGTCATAAATGAATGGATAAAGAAGCATCACCACCATATACTGTATTAATATAAGTAGTTACTTTATCACTCACTTGAGCTTTATTATCCTGTATTTGTCGCCTGCAGTGGTTTCATTTCTACGATAGAAAACTTGTCACTGATGAATATTTGCGTATCACATTAGTGTCCAGCATATAAATGACTCATTTTAATAAGTAAGTGTGTTAGCATTACAGTGAGAAAGTCATTCAGCTCTGCATTTCCTATGCATGAAAACAGAAATGTCCGCTGCCACGCGAACATGTCGTCCGTCATCGGCCTTTTTTCATATCGTTCGTTTGTGCTGTTTCAAACTAGAATAATATTCTATGCCCCTGCATGATGAAATATACATCGATCCAAGCTCATGTAAAAATGTCTTTTTTATTGTCCTCTTTGCTGTGGACAGCTAATGAGCTGGAAACTCGAGGTTGTGTCTTGGATACAGAGACAAAAGACAGAAAGAGTAGCTAAGCACAGAGTCTTCACTTTAATTAGTCAGACACAGTATGGAGGGATGTGATGGGATGTGATGCAGTCTGCTCATTGTTGTTGACGGCTGTGCTGGAGAAAGAGAAAGGAGAAGTCGAATCATTGTCTTTTTAACTGATTTCACATCAAAGGTATGATAATGGCAGGAGACAACGATGGAATAAACAGGTCAGAAACAATTGGATATGGATATGGATGAGACTGCCACATGACATCATCTGAAGTCTTTTTTTTATGCTTCCATTCCTGGTTCCTGGTTTCCAAATTCTTTGACTGTTCATCCCACTTTTGTTAAATGAATATCTTGTGTGTGGCTTTTGCATTTTTATTGGCATCATTATTGTGCCTCAGTTTGGTCTTCATGAACACAAACACTATCGACTCTGTCAAGCAGAACTATCAGATCTATTAGGGAGAGGGCAGGCGGGCAGGTAGACACAAGAATAAACTGTTGAGTAACTGGGTTTTGTGAGGGTTTTCATGGTTGCAAGTTCGCATTAATGGCCATACTTCACCCGTTTTGCAGCTGTTTCGCTTTACTAGCGCAGTGTTGCTTCAGTCTGTCCTACCAAACCATTTATCAGTGGTTAACAAAGTTTTGAATATAACATATTTTCTATATTTAAATTTGTACACTGCAGTTTTGAAAGCAGCAGAGGTCATTTTATTTCCAAATGTGGTTCAAATGTTCATTAGACTCACTGTTTGTTGGATTTTGGTGGTCATACGTGTGTGTTTGAGGATATGATGCATTACACTAGGTGTGAAAACGACCTTAGTCTCATATCACAACAGCACAGGTTATATGAAACTCGGAAAAAACATTTCTTTAGACTTCATTGGATGGTAAGCCTGACTGTGTCCAGTGAAGAGTTAACTTATAGTATGTCATCCGAAATCGTTCAAAATAGTCGTAATATTGTTACGGCTGCTGCTGGCTGGCAGTGTATATTCATTGTGTTGTTTCCATGAGTGATTCTACCAGTCATCCAGCTGTGTGATTCCCTGTTGAGGATTGGTCCTTCTGAAGCAGAGGCGGTCTACTTCCTGCTTCCTGTTCACTGGCGTCTGTGATTGGTGTGGCTGTGATTCAACCAAGTCTAACAATCGAGACTCTTCAACTAACCCCAGCTGCAGTATAAGCAGCTTGTGGGCCCTCAGTTCATGGCGGCAAATTGGTAGGGAAACATCAGACAGGACTGTGTGAGAGGTGTCCGGAAGAGAAGGAATCTGTGGAACATGTACTTTTGATATGAGACAAATAGTGAGGTGATGAAAAATAAGGCAGGTAGTGGGAGGTGAGGTGAGGAGGGGCAGTGCAGGTTGCAAGAGGTGAGGTGAGGTTAGAGCAGGGGCAAGGCAGGTAGTGAGAGGAGGGGCATGGCAGGTAGAGAGAGGAGAGGAGGGGCAGGGGAGGAAGCAAGAGGAGAGGAGGGGCAGGTCAGGTAGTAGGAGGTGAGGAAGGAAAGGTCAAAGGTCAAATACTTACATACTAATATATATATATAATATATAATACTTATGTAATATACTTATATTACACTGTGCAGCAAAAGGTAACCGCATTAAGACACTAAGGTGGTGGTGACTGATTTTGGACAACATACTATGGTATGACGTTTTTGACCGATTTTGGACAGCATACTACATAATGGGCCACACAGTGGTATAGTGGTTAGTGCTCTTGCCTTGAAGTGAGAAGAACTGGGTTCGAGCCCCGGTTGGAACAAGAGCCTTTCTGCATGGAGTTTGCATGTTCTCCCCGTGTGTGCGTGGGTTCTCTCCGGGTTCTCCGGCTTCCTCCCACAGTCCCAGAAAAACATGCAATGTGGGAATTAGGTAAATTGGACACTCTAAATTGACCATAGTGTGAGAGTGAATGGTTGTTTGTCTCTATCTGTGTGTGGCCCTGCTATGGACTGGCGAACTGTCCAGGGTGTCTATAGTAGTCATCCATAAATCTGTCAAAAAAGTCATAGTATAGTACAGGGTTTCTCACTCCTGGTCCTGGGGAGCCACTGTCCTGCATGTTTTAGATGTTTCCCTGCTCCAACACACCTGATTCAAATAAATGGGTCGTTATCAGGCTTCAGCAGAGCTTCCTGACGAGCTGACCATTGGAATCAGGTGTGTATGACTTTTTGGACCGATTTCGGGCGACATACTATCATATGACTTTTTTGACTGATTTTGGACGACATACTATAGTATGACTTTTTGGACGGATTTTGGACGACATACTATACTATGACTTTTTTGACTGATTTTGGACGCCATACTATACTATAATTATTTTTACTGATTTTTTTATGACTGATTTTGGACGACATACTATACTATGATTATTTTTACTGATTTTTGACGACATACTATATAGTATGACTTTTTGGACAGGTTTTGGACGACATACTATAGTATGACTTTTTTGACCGATTTTGGACAGCATACTACATAATGGGCCACACAGTAGTGTAGTGGTTAGTGCTCTGAATCATGTGAGCTATTTGTCCTAGGGATGCACCGATATGACTATTTCCGCCGATACCGATATCCGTTATTAATATTGCTGCTATGGCCGATAACCGATATCTACCGTTATCGATATATGTTTTTTAAAAAAAGTTTCTGAGATGATAAAAGTTTGTACAGAATGAAAATCAAGCAAGCTGAATTTTTTAATGTCTTCCTTTATTTTCAAAACATGTTTTACCTCCAAATAACAAGGTCACATAAGACACAAGTAACCAACTACAAGTAAAGGTTTTTAGAAACCTTTACCACTTGTAGCAAGTGTGTAACTAAATTAAAGTACAGTTTAACTCCCTCAACTCACTAAACTCCTGTGAGAAAGTTTGGATCATAAATTACAAACATGAACATTAATAAAAATAATACCCTGCCAAAGTTACTGTAACCGAGATAAGGGCGTCTATACTGGGTACGTAAATAAAGTCAACAACCCTTCCTCCCGGCAACAACAACCGCGCCACTTCCCTTAACAATAAAACTACACAACAGATATGAGAAACAATACCTGACAAGCTCTACTAAGAGCTGCCATAATAAAGAAAACATGTTAAAATACTTTATCAAACTTGCCAGTATTCATGGCAACCAGATATTTATTCAATTGCAAAACATCGGAAAAGTAGCGCCGACTTGGCAGGTTGTTGCGGGGTTCAATATGCGCTATCAACCGTCGGAACCCTCGGCTGGTCGTCAAGAGCAATCATTTCCATTACCTTGATCGTTATTGCCCTGGCCAATGTCTTCCTTTGGTCAAGTCCCAGCAGAGCTGCTTTGTTTTTGTCTGCTGCCTAATGTTACTAGCGTTGCCGTTGTTTGTGTACTTCAGGGTGGCGGTTTTTCAAATGACATAATCAAATTTGTGGTATTGAATGACTTGACACCCTCCTCACATTACCTCGACTTTGCAAGTGTTGCATAATGCTTTTCATGTATCTTCTATTGACACCCTGAAAAATCGCCCACACCGCTGACATTCTCTCTCCTCAACACACACACAGACACATCTTGTGCTGCGCTTGCGTCACTGACGCTGTCATATGCCCAAACAAATGCCGCATGGCCTCCCCTTCCCGACACACATACACAAACAGCAATTAGACTGGTATAAACATCGGTTGTTAAAAGTTTTACTCATTGGACCGATGCCGATATGTTAAAAAATGACGAACATCGGCCGATAACAATATTAATGCCGATATATCGTGCATCCCTAATTTGTCCTGAATGCTTTTTCGTCCAATTTGGAAGTTTTTCAATAATAGAACTCAAGGCTTCGAAGACGTCAGAATGATGAAGTATTTAAGAACGCCCGTCCTGTGTAACAGGCTCCAATCTGGTGTAGTGGTTAGTGTGTGGAGTTTTAGAGACAAACAACCATTCACTCAATGAAATGATTTCAATAGTAGATTACCCATGACTTCACAGACCTCAGCCCTGATTGACCAGGTCAGTTTAGAGTGAGCAATTAACCTCATCCCCATATTGCATGTTCTTGGCCTGAACCTAGAGAAAAGCCACGCACACAGGGGGAGAACATTAAAAACTCCAGAAAGATCAGCGTTCCAACTGGGTCTCGAATCCAAGTCCTCTTGTTGCATAGTCAGGAGCACTAACCACTACACCAACCATCTTGTCCATGATGAGGGACAGACGTTCTTAAATATTTCATCAGTCATCAGACTTTTTTTTTAAGTCATGAGTTCTATTATTGAAAGACTTCCAAATTGGCGAAGAACACATACAAGGACAACTAGCTCACATGGTTCGGACGAGCACTGGCAGTTCTGTGGTCAGGGGTTCGAATATTACCCGAAGTGGAAATTTACCTCATCACTGTATTGCATGTTTTGAATGGACTGCCGAACAGTCCAGGGTGAAACCCGCCTATCACCCTATGACAGCTGAGCTTGGCACAGCAGCACCCACGACCCTCCAGTGGACAACAAAGTGGTAGGTGACTGATGAACTGTGGGAGGAGGCCAGAGAACCTGGTGAAAAGCCGCGCACACACACGGGGAGAACATGAAAAACTCCAGAAAGATGCTTGTTCCATATGGGTCTCGAACCGAGGTCTTCTTGTTCGAAAGGCAAGAGCACTAACCACTATGCCAACCACGCTGTCCATGATGAGGGACAGATGTTGTTAAATATTTCATAAGGCTGAGAGCTGTGAAGTCATGAGTTCTATTATTGAAAGACTTCCAAATTGGATGAAAAAGCAAAGAAGGACAACTAGCTCACCTGGTTCAGGCAAGGACTATCGTTCCTATGGTTGGGGGTTTGAATCTTACCTGACACGAATGTTTGAGTGGAAATTTAACTCATCACTGTATTGCATGTTTTGAATGGACTGGCCAACAGTCCAGAGTGAACCCCAGCTATCACCCTATGACAGCTGAGCTTGGCACAGCAGCCCCCACGACCCTCCAGTGGAGGACATAGTGGTCGATGATTGATGGACTGTGGGAGGAGGCCAGAGAACCCGGAGAAAAGCCGCACACACACACAGGGAGAACATGAAAAACTCCAGAAAGATGCTTGTTCCGTATGGGTCTCGAACCAAGGTCTTGTTGTTCCAAAGTCAAGAGCATTAACCACTACACCAACCATGCTGTCCGTGGAGAGGGACAGATGTTTTTAAATAGTTCATAAGGCTGAGATCTGTGAGGTCATGAGTTCTATTATTGAAAGGCTTCAAAAGTGGCCGATGAAGCATACAAGGACAACTAGCTCACGTGGTTCAGGCAAGGACTGTCGTTCCTATGGTCATGGGTTCGAATCTTACGTGAAGTGAATGTTTAAGTGCAAATTTACTGTATTGCATGTTTTGAATGGACTGGCCAACAGTCCAGGGTGAACCCCGCCTATGACAGCTGAGCTTGGCACAGCAGCCCCCATGGCCCTCCAGTGGAGGACACAGTGGTAGATGATTGATGGAGTGTGGGAGGAGGCCAGAGAACCCGGGGGAGAACATGAAAAACTGCAGAAAGATGCTTGTTCCATATGGGTCTCGAACCAAGGTCTTCTTGTTCCAAAGTCAAGAGCATTAACCACTACACCAACCATGCTGTCCATGAAGAGGGACAGATGTTTTTAAATAGTTCATAAGGCTGAGATCTGTGAAGTCATGAGTTCTATTATTGAAAGGCTTCAAAATTGGCCGACGAAGCATACAAGGACAACTAGCTCACGTGGTTCAGGCAAGGACTGTCGTTCCTATGGTCATGGGTTCGAATCTTACGTGAAGTGAATGTTTAAGTGCAAATTTACTGTATTGCATGTTTTGAATGGACTGGCCAACAGTGCAGGGTGAACCCCGCCTATGACCCTATGACAGCTGAGCTTGGCACAGCAGCCCCCATGGCCCTCCAGTGGAGGACACAGTGGTAGATGATTGATGGAGTGTGGGAGGATGCCAGAGAACCCGGGGGAGAACATGAAAAACTGCAGAAAGATGCTCGTTCCATATGGGTTTCGAACCAAAGTCTTCTTGTTCCAAAGTCAAGAGCATTAACCACTACACCAACCATGCTGTCCATGAAGAGCGACAGATGTTTTTAAATAGTTCCTAAGGCTGAGATCTATGAAGTCATGAGTTCTATTATTGAAAGGCTTCAAAATTGGCCGACGAAGCATACAAGTACAACTAGCTCACGTGGTTCAGGCAAGGACTGTCGTTCCTATGGTCATGGGTTCGAATCTTACGTGAAGTGAATGTTTAAGTGCAAATTTACTGTATTGCATGTTTTGAATGGACTGGCCAACAGTGCAGGGTGAACCCCGCCTATGACCCTATGACAGCTGAGCTTGGCACAGCAGCCCCCATGGCCCTCCAGTGGAGGACACAGTGGTAGATGATTGATGGAGTGTGGGAGGATGCCAGAGAACCCGGGGGAGAACATGAAAAACTGCAGAAAGATGCTTGTTCCATATGGGTCTCGAACCAAGGTCTTCTTGTTCCAAAGTCGAGAGCATTAACCACTACACCGACCATGCTGTCCATGAAGAGCGACAGATGTCTTTAAATAGTTCCTAAGGCTGAGATCTATGAAGTCATGAGTTCTATTATTGAAAGGCTTCAAAATTGGCCGACGAAGCATACAAGTACAACTAGCTCACGTGGTTCAGGCAAGGACTGTCGTTCCTATGGTCATGGGTTCGAATTTACGTGAAGTGAATGTTTAAGTGCAAATTTACTGTATTGCATGTTTTGAATGGACTGGCCAACAGTGCAGGGTGAACCCCGCCTATGACCCTATGACAGCCGAGCTTGGCACAGCAGCCCCCACGACCCTCCAGTGGAGGACACAGTGCTAGATGATTGATGGAATGTGGGAGGAGGCCAGAGAACCCGGGGGAGAACATGAAAAACTGCAGAAAGATGCTTGTTCCATATGGGTGTCGAACTAAGGTCTTCTTGTTCCAAAGTCAAGAGCATTAACCACTACACCAACCATGCTGTCCATGAAGAGGGACAGATGTTTTTAAATAGTTCATAAGGCTGAGATCTGTGAAGTCATGAGTTCTATTATTGAAAGGCTTCAAAATTGGCCGAAAGAAGCATACAAGGACAACTAGCTCACTGGTTCAGGCAAGGACTGTCGTTCCTATGGTCATGGGTTCTAATCTTACGTGAAGTGAATGTTTAAGTGCAAATTTACTGTATTGCATGTTTTGAATGGACTGGCCAACAGTCCAGGGTGAACCCCGCCTATGACCCTATGACAGCTGAGCTTGGCACAGCAGCCCCCATGGCCCTCCAGTGGAGGACACAGTGGTAGATGATTGATGGAGTGTGGGAGGAGGCCAGAGAACCCGGGGGAGAACATGAAAAACTGCAGAAAGATGCTTGTTCCATATGGGTCTCGAACCAAGGTCTTCTTGTTCCAAAGTCAAGAGCATTAACCACTACACCAACCATGCTGTCCATGAAGAGGGACAGATGTTTTTAAATAGTTCATAAGGCTGAGATCTGTGAAGTCATGAGTTCTATTATTGAAAGGCTTCAAAATTGGCCGACGAAGCATACAAGGACAACTAGCTCACGTGGTTCAGGCAAGGACTGTCGTTCCTATGGTCATGGGTTCGAATCTTACGTGAAGTGAATGTTTAAGTGCAAATTTACTGTATTGCATGTTTTGAATGGACTGGCCAACAGTCCAGGGTGAACCCCGCCTATGACCCTATGACAGCTGAGCTTGGCACAGCAGCCCCCATGGCCCTCCAGTGGAGGACACAGTGGTAGATGATTGATGGAGTGTGGGAGGAGGCCAGAGAACCCGGGGGAGAACATGAAAAACTGCAGAAAGATGCTTGTTCCATATGGGTCTCGAACCAAGGTCTTCTTGTTCCAAAGTCAAGAGCATTAACCACTACACCAACCATGCTGTCCATGAAGAGGGACAGATGTTTTTAAATAGTTCATAAGGCTGAGATCTGTGAAGTCATGAGTTCTATTATTGAAAGGCTTCAAAATTGGCCGACGAAGCATACAAGGACAACTAGCTCACGTGGTTCAGGCAAGGACTGTCGTTCCTATGGTCATGGGTTCGAATCTTACGTGAAGTGAATGTTTAAGTGCAAATTTACTGTATTGCATGTTTTGAATGGACTGGCCAACAGTCCAGGGTGAACACCGCCTATGACAGCTGAGCTTGGCACAGCAGCCCCCATGGCCCTCCAGTGGAGGACACAGTGGTAGATGATTGATGGAATGTGGGAGGAGGCCAGAGAACCCGGGGGAGAACATGAAAAACTGCAGAAAGATGCTTGTTCCATATGGGTCTCGAACCAAGGTCTTCTTGTTCCAAAGTGAAGAGCATTAACCACTACACCAACCATGCTGTCCATGAAGAGGGACAGATGTTTTTAAATAGTTCATAAGGCTGAGATCTGTGAAGTCATAAGTTCTATTATTGAAAGGCTTCAAAATTGGCCGACGAAGCATACAAGGACAACTAGCTCACGTGGTTCAGGCAAGGACTGTCGTTCCTATGGTCGGGTGTTCGAATCTTACCTGAAGTGGAAATTTACCTCGACACTGCATTGCATGTTTTGAATGGACTGGCCAACAGTCCAGGGTGAACACCGCCTATGACAGCTGAGCTTGGCATAGCAGCCCCCATGGCCCACCAGTGGAGGACACAGTGGTAGATGATTGATGGAGTGTGGCAGGAGGCCAGAGAACCCGGGGGAGAACGTGAAAAACTGCAGAAAGATCCTTGCTCCAACTGGGTCTCGAACCCAGGTCTTCTTGTTTCAAAGGCAAGAGCACTAACCACTGCACCAACTGTTTGGGCCTTTAGGGAGGACATGTATCGTTAAATACCTCATTAGTCTGAGGTCTTTCTGAAGTCATCTTTGTGCTCATCTGTTATTGAAAGTTGTCCAACGTTGAAGAAGCAGTGTGTGAGTACAAATAGCTCACGTGGTTCAGACAAAGACTGGAGTTCCTGAGGTCAGAGGTTCGAATCTTAGATGAAGCAACATTTTAAGCCCAATATTCTACACAGAGAGTGAATAAGTGTGAGAAAACCAAGAGGACTAGCATGGACAGTTAGCTCAGCTGGTTAGAGAGGGGCCTTTCAGTCCGGATGTTGACGGTTCGATTCCCTTATAGGTCAAAGTTTAAGGTTTCACAGCCAAAGTGAAGACTCAAAAACGCCCGGAGCTCCGTCCCAAATGTCAAAAGGGTTCGTGGCGTGAAGGGTTGGTTCGCAACCGCAAGGTTGTGCCAGTCCGGCTGTGGCTGGTTCAAATCCAGCACGGTGCGAACACTTGGCCCCGGCGCCGGGGTCTAACTACGCGCGCTCTCACTGCGATTGTAGTGGTGGGAGGTTGGGGCTGGGCTGTGCTCCCCCGGCCACCCGCACAGATGACAGCAGGGGGTTATACTATTTTATTTCACATTTTTTGCCAAAAAAAAGCCTTAAAAAAACTAGAAATTACAAAAAAAAATGATAGGGGTTCACTCCCTGGACTGTTGACCACACAGTTGGGTCCAGGTGTCCAGTAACTGCTGCTTAAAAATGATGAGCACATGAATGAGACTTCTGTGTGATTAACATGTTCACATCCTATTTACATCGTTAACAAGTGAAAACTGTGGACGAGTCAAAGTGGCAACATTCAATCAATAAATACACCATTAAATAATGACTCACATGTGTCTCACATTCATTCATTCATTCACATTGGAATTAAATACATAAATGTCTCATTATTAAATGTGTCATTCATTCATTCCAATACCAAATTCATTTGATGTAAAAACAACATACAACACACACATGTGAGTCATTATTTAATGGTGTGTTTATTGATTGAATGATGCCACTTTGACTCGTCCACAGTTTTCACTGGTTAACAATGTAAAAATGATGTGAACAAATTAAACTCTGTTGACAAGTGCTGTTAACGTCCGTGTGAGGGGATGAAATCACAGGTGAAAGAGTGATGGTTTGCTCCAGAAAGTGTGCTAAACGCAAGTTTAAATGCGACGAGTCTCTGATGTGACTCCAGTGTCTGACGTGAAACTGCGATACAATCGTGCGACTTTTCCAGCTAACGTTGTTGTGGTTGCTACGGTTACACACAGGATGTGACGCTATTTGAGAGAATTATTAGTAGGAAAACTAATACAGTGAAATATGGCGTATTCTTTTTTTTAGTGTATAGTTTTTTTTTTTTAACAGACATTACAAATAAACGTCATTAAAAATTAACTAAATAAATGAACATTTCAGTCCACTAGGTGGTGCCAAGTGCTCACTTTCACGAGCGCTGTTGTCTAAGTATATCTCATGGTGTCTTTGATGATTATTTAAAAAAATATAAAACAAGTAGAGATGCAACGATTACTGCATAATTAAAAACAATTACTAAATTAACTGTCAAATACTTTAATAATCGATGAATTGTTTTTTGTTTCATTACAAATGTTGAACATTTTCCAGTTTCTTTGTTCCTTTTAATAAAGAAAGTGAAATGAAATGTGTGTTTACATGTGGAGCAGTGACGTCGCATTAGCATTAGCATTAGCAGGTGTAATCTGAACACCTGTGATCGGATCCCTCAGGTCGGATGTGAACAGCAGGTGTGAACAGAGCGTCAACAGAACATCTAAGAAATGTGCGGATCATTTTTAAGCAGCAGTTACCAAACCTGTCTCCGCTGCTCCTCGTCCTCCTCCTCCTGGTCCTGGTCCTGATCCTGGCTCCGGCTCCTGGTCCTGCTCCAAACAAAGTCTAGATCAGTTACAAAGACTTTAAAAAATCCTGAAAACATTTGTAAAATCTCAATATTTAACAGAGGATTCTGACGTATTTAGCGACGGCTGTGAATGGAATCACTTGAAAACACATGAACTGTGCCTATAACGGCAGCTGTTTGCAGGTCTTCAGTCAGAGGACATGATGAGACAAAGCAGTGTCCACTTTAAAGTGTTCAAATGTGCTCAGTGCAGTAAATGAGTGAAGAAATGTGAGGAAAACACAGGAAAACCTTTTTATTGTCAACTATATATTGATCCATATCAACATGGACACTTTTATTTTGAAATTCTACTAAACCACTGCTCGTCAACAGTTTTTTTTTACTTAATCTGCCCCCTACTGGCCAGACTAGATACTCATTCTAAACAGTTTTAATGGTATAGTGAATTTTTTTTGTTGATGTACTATATTTGGACATTTTTGACAGTTTACTAATAATGAAGATATATTTTTTTAGGACATACTATACTAAGACACTTTTAGACAGTTCATAGTTTAACCTTTTACACCACTATAAATACATGAGTAACTTTTTGGAATTTTTTTTTTGAGTAGTTTTATTGCAACGTACTTTTACTTTTTCTTGAGTATATATTGGAAGAAAGAACGTTACTTTTACGCCGTTCCATTTGGCTAAGTGACGGTTGTTACGTCATTTTTAAAAAATCTTTTTTATTAAATGCGCGATCTATTTCTCTTCCTATTTTAAAGGCCGTATTTATTGTTTTATTTAGAATATTATTATTTAACATTTGAACATTGTTGTTTTATATTATGTTGTGTCTATTTTGTACTATCTGTGTTGCTCTGAATATTTCAAAACTAAATCCGGAGAAACTCAGTACTTGAGTACTTGAGTCGTCTTTCACACTTTTCATACTTTTTTACTTTTAAAGTATTGTTATTTTATTTTTACTTTTACTTGAGTAATTATTATCTTACAGTAACAGTAATTTTACTTGAGTCATTTTTTGGCTTCTCTACCCACCTCTGCATATTATACGAGAACATTTCGGACAGTTGTTGACAGTAAGACGTCATACTACATAGTGACATATTTGACACTATGTCACTTTTTTGTAGGTCATGTACGTGTGTTCACATGTGGAGCAGTGACGTCAAAGTAGCATTAGCAGGTGTAATCTGAACACCTGTGATCGGATCCCTCAGGTCGGATGTGAACAGCAGGTGTGAACAGAGCGTCAACAGAACATCTAAGAAATGTGTATCAATTTTAAGCAGCAGTTACCACACACCTGTCCCCGGTGCTCCTCGTCCTCCTCCTGGTCCTGATCCTGGCTCCGGCTCCTGGTCCTGGTCCTGGTCCTGCTCCTGCTCCAAATAAAGTTGTAGATCAGTTACAAAGACTTTAAAAATCCTGAAAACATTTGTAAAATCTCAATATTTAACAGAGGATTCTGACGTATTTAGCGACAGCTGTGAATGGAATCACTAGAAAACACATGAACTGTGCCTTTAACGGCAGCTGTTTGCAGGTCTTCAGTCAGAGGACATGATGAGGCAAAGCAGTGTCCACTTTTAAGTGTTCAAATGTGCTCAGTGCAGTAAATGAGTGAAGAAATGTGAGGAAAACACAGGAAAACCTTTTTATTGTCAACTATATATTGATCCATATCAACACGGACACTTTTATTTTGAAATTCTGCTAAACCACTGCTCGTCAACAGTTTTTTTTTTACTTAATCTGCCCCCTACTGGCCAGACTAGATACTCATTCTAAACAGTTTTAATGGTATAGTGAATTTTTTTTGTTGATGTACTATATTTGGACATTTTTGGCAGTTTACTAATAATGAAGATATTTTTTTAGGACATACTATACTAGGACACTTTTAGACAGTTCATAGTTTAGTTAAAGTTTTTTTTTTTGAGTAGTTTTATTGCAACGTACTTTTACTTTTTCTTGAGTATATATTTGAAGAAAGAACGTTACTTTTACGCCGTTCCTTTTGGCTCTTTTGTTCCTTTTGGCTTTGGTCGTTACGTCATTTTTAAAAAATCTTTTTTATTACATGCGCGATCTATTTCTCTTCCTATTTTAAAGGCCGTATTTATTGTTTTATTTAGAATATTATTATTTAACATTTGAACATTGTTGTTTTATATTATGTTGTGTCTATTTTGTACTATCTGTGTTGCTCTGAATATTTCAAAACTAAATCCGGAGAAACTCAGTACTTGAGTCGTCTTTTCAAACTTTTCATACTTTTTTACTCTTAGAGTATTTTTATTTTATTTTTACTTCTACTTGAGTAATTCTTATCTTACAGTAACAGTAATTTTACTTGAGTCATTTTTTGGCTTCTCTACCCACCTCTGCATATTATACGAGGACATTTCGGACAGTTGTTGACAGTAAGACGTCATACTACATAATGACATATTTGACACTAAGTCACTTTTTTGAAAACATGTACGTGTGTTTACTGCGGAGCAGTGACGTCACATTAGCAGCAGCTAACCTGCTACTGGCCAGACGAGATACTCATTCTGAACAGTTTGGATGGTCTATTGACAGTTTGTGTTGAGGACATTCTTTGACATATGTGGACAATTTATATTTAAACGTTTTTGGGGACATACTATACTCGGAAAGTTCATATTTGGACAGTTTTGACGACATACTGTCACATTGACAACACACGTGTGTTTGCTGTGGAGCAGTGACGTCACGTTAGCATTAGCAGGTGTAACCTGAACACCTGTGGTCGGATGTGAACAGCAGGTGTGAACAGAGCGTCAACAGAGAATCTAAGAAATGTGTGGATCATTGTAAACAGCAGTTACCACGTTTGTTCACATGATTGTACACATGTTACTTCCGCCGCTCCTCGTCCTCTCGCTGTTTCTGTCTCTGCGCAGAAGAAGCTCCGCCTCCAACAAAGGAAGTGGAACATTCCAAATAGATCGACACAGAGGGGAGGAGTGAAATGTACCAAGTCACGGAAACTACATAAAGGCTTTTAAATCAGTGTGTGTTTGTGCAGGAGCAGCTCCACCTGTACTTATTCAACGTTCATGTCCTCGCTGGACAAATAAAAGAAAAATAGCAGCTGAAATTGTGAGAAGGGTCCAGCTGCAGACCCACAGACCGCTCCATGACTACAGGTCACAGAAGAGAGCGCGTCTGAAACGTGATGACGTTTACGTTGGTGAAGAAGTATGACGAGAGAGAACCCGAGAGAACCCGAAACAACGCGGGAAAATCTAAAACAACAACATGTTGTACTTACAAAATGACGGAGGGAAGGGTAAGAATGGATTAAAAAAAAACAAATGCTGATATTGAACACTGTATGAATAGTCATTATTTGTATGCATTAAATCAATTAAGTGTGGTTTATTAACCAGTAATGTCTGTACACTGTAATGATAGCGTTATTTTTATGTACAGGTTATACCATTGAGACAGGGCGTCTCATTTTCAACCAACAAACGTATAAGATAAACTATATGCTCATGTCTCCTCCTCTGCACTCATGTCCTCTCCTCATGTCTCCTCCTCCTCTGCACTCCTGTCCTCTCCTCATATCTCCTTCTCCTCTGCACTCATGTATAGTATGTCGTCCAAAATCGGTCAAAAAAGTCATAGTATGGTATGTCGTCCAAAATCGGTTCTAAAAAGTCATAGTGTAGTATGTCGTCCAAGCGCCGACAACCTGCTTTTTAACCCAGCCTTATCAGAGAGGGGAAAGTGAGTTATAATGTATAATGTCAGCACTGCTTCACGCTGTGTGTTCAGTCAATCATCCCTCGGCGCTGTCACTCTGCTCCCAGTCTGTTGGCAGGGAACCTGTTAATGGTGCTAGGGACGAGCCGTCTGTGACCCAGATTCCCCGTCTCCTTTAATTGTTAATAGATCCCCGAGTACGGCATGGGACCTCTCTGGAGAGCTCGAGCTGCCATAAGAACCAAAAATAGCACCTCACACATACTGGTAATTTATTTCTTCTGCCAATCCCTCAACATCAACCAGTATCATAGAGGTGTAAATGTATGACAGGAAGGAAGGGAGTGATGGAAACCTGGAAACCAGTCATCCTGCCTGTGAATGCCAATTTAGAGTCTGTAGGTGTTAAAAGCCCATATTCTATTCTAAGTCAGAAACAGGAAAGATACAAATCTAATTGGATGAACACATGTACATAAATGTCATGTGTTCATCAAAAAAAAAGATTACATTTTTCCCTCAGCACAAACCATCAGGACCAAGAAATGAGTTGTCGTTTCAAAGATTTCCTCTGACCCTTTGTCTTTATTAAGTACTTGTCTCAGAATTTGACCCAAATACAAGGCTAAAAAAAACTGCTTAAACTAACCCTGGGAGGATGAGGATCTAAAGCTGCAAAATTATTAGGAAAAACAAGCAGAACATGACGTAACAGAGGAGACAAAGAGAGCAGAGCCTTCGTGCAGGTCAGGATAATTAAACCAAGTCAAACAACAAAGTGGGAAATAGAACGGTTAAAGGTCATAATGGACACATGAAATCTAATACAGATTCTTTGTTGTAATCAGTTTTGGTCAAATTTTATTTATGACCAAATTCCTCTTCTGTGCTGTTTCCTCGCTGGGTTTCTGTAGTTGCCATGGTCACATGATGAGCCACAGCAGAGAGCCGTTGTAAAAAAAATAAATAAAAATAAAGTTGAATCATTATATTGTAAGCTCCCAACGAGACATTCTCATTCTGCCTCCCCATAATTGCTGCTGCCGCCGACCTTGGCTCTCTCCGAAAGTCTCGTTTTATTCACGTTAGATAAAGCCGAGCGCTTCCAGCTGTGAGAGAACCCCCAAAATCTGACTGTGATGGTGGCGTTTCTGCAGTTTTCGCGTGGATAGTTGCTTCAGTGAGAGACGATGTTGTACCGTTGGTGTGTTCAGTTCAGTTCTGTTTGGATGCAGCACTGAGAGTTTCACAGTAACACAGTGGATATTAAATGAAATGACGATGCTGTATCACCTCATTAATTAGAGTATTTGTAGCACGTAATTATGATATGAATAATACTGCATTTAAATATTCCACTTAACAATGAATATTAAGGTTATCTGCAAACAGTGTTGAATGAATTGCAGACATTAAATATTGCAATTAAAATAAAATGTACACAGTGGTTAGTTTAGGATATTAATTTGAAGAGGATGAACACAGAGGGCGAAACAGTTATTATTTTTTATATATATATATTTTTATATATTATTATTATTTTAGGATCACATCTGACTCAAGATTAATACTTTACACATTAATGGCCTCCTCTTCATGCAGCACAGGTGAATGACTATATCAGTGGTTGTTTACAGTAATGTTATATTATAATATTACATAGTCACTATTAAAACAACATTTATACAGCAAATGAATCTACAACCACAATATTTGTCAGAAAAATTGCCAAAAAAAAATCATCTGAGCTTAGTTTTTGTTCTCTAACTTACCTAAAATCTTCTGTAAATGCAGGATATCTAGAAACGCTATGGAGCCTTCGTCCTCCTCCTCTTTCACGTCTGTCTTGCTAATTTTAAAGCGCCGCAGTCGCACCTGCTCCTGTTGCCACTGTTAATCATCGTGAAACGTGAAAACGAGACTCGCAGCTTGCTCCTACGTCTCCTTCAAAACGAGACGGCCCCCAAAGTCAAGGTCACAGCTGACAGGTGTGACGCTTAATGAAAAGTGGAAGACCACACGTGGAGAGAAGGATCCAGGTGGCCTACAGCAACAGCTGATGCTCGTCTGACTCAGTCTGACTCATCCTCTCACTTCTTTGACCTGTGTTCACTTATGCAAAGACTCATCGTTTGTAGTGGGTCTTTTGTAGGCAGCAGAGGAGAAGATTCTCTCCACTGATAGGTAACTGGAGGTTGGTTAACACATTTGTTTTTTCAGGCTGAAGCCAGAATGTTTGGGTTTCTTTTTTATATATGTACGTGTACCTTTTCACTTAGAAGATACAGGGAAACAGCAAGTCAATCTAAGGCTACGTTCAGATTAACACTGAATTTACATCACAGATCTTGTTCGTCACTTCTGATTTTAAAATCAGGATTGTGTAACTTCAGTATGTGGCCCTAGATCAGATACCTGTTTATCCAATATGTGGCCAAATTTGCTGCGATAGCTTCTCTTTATCGTTCTTATTTAACTGATCTGTAACTGAAGGTGGAGTGGACCCACAAATATGATGTTTTTTGTTGTTGATAATGCATGTAAAAAAACAAACAAACAGTAGAACTAGGCAACTGTGTGCATTTGAGAGTCGCCGTAGTGTTCACGTGCAAGACACTGTGAACCGTCAAATCTGATCTAAATCAGATCGGAGCAGTGTTGCTGGTAATCAGAAAGTAGCCTCAAGGCCCTGGAATACTTAGATACTATACTTGGACCCAACGCAACGCAAAATGCCAGACTTTGGAACGCAAAGAGCATGTTGGGTGCACAAAAACCATTTGGACAACAGAAGAAGGGTCGCCAAGGGTAGTCGTCCGAGCCTCGATCTGGTGAGCCGCTCGAAACCAATCAGTAGTGTTGTTCTCTTCTACTTTGGTAGGAATGCGTCCTATTCCCTGTGTCCAGATTTGCACTGCCCCCTGATGGTGAAGAGGGATACTGCAGGACACTGACGCGCGAGTATGCCAGGCTCCGAGATATGCGACATGCACGGCACGTGTGCAGAAGTATTCCAGGGCCTTAAGAGAATATGGAGATTTGATCAGATTAAGGTGGATTGCTCAACAAGTGGAGTGGGAGATGGTGGCTCAGTTTGTATTTGATAGGACAAGTTTCTTTGATATAATTATTCAGTTGTTTCACATATGACTTTATTCAAGTTTAGTTTAAAAAAGAACCAAAAAACGGAACTAGAAAGTCGTCATTGTCGTCTGGAATTTGAGGGATGATGTTTTACTGCTGCGTCTTGACCATGGATCATGTCGACGTCAGTCTGCATACATACATCAAACTTAACGTCCTACCAAAGTTTATTACAGAGTGGCTTTCAATAAACGTATATAAAAGTATACGATTGCTAAAATCACATATGCACTTACATCACTGTTGGCCACGTACGTGACAATGTTGTGCTGAATGGTTAATAACATTTGTTTACAGTGTGATAAAAATCTGTGTTGTGTTTTACTGCTTTACACGGACTAAAAGTTCCATAATTCTAGTTTTATTTCTGGACCGTTTGTACTTGAGACAAAAATAATCTTGGCTCTCTTAATCCTGGCGACTTTTAATCACAACACAGCAGACACAAATAGCACCAAGAGGAGGTGTGATCAGGAAGCTTTTTTGTGCCTTGTTCTTTTCCTTCAATGTCTTCTAGCTAAACTCAGATCTAATATGGAGCAAGTGTGAGGCTTTGAACTTGGATTAGCTTCACTCTAATATCTGTGTGGTGAGTTTAAAGCCAGAGAATATATGAGATGTGGTCGTAGCTAAAGGCTTTAGATGAGGGCGGAGTGAAGGAAAACGAGAGTGCAGTGGCAGCAGCGGGCGTCAGAAAGCTGGTTATTTATATCAACTTTGTTCATTTGTCTTGATATAGTTCCCAATATTTTTAAACTGCGCCGAGACGATCCGTCACGCGTTATTGTTCCTCTGCCCCGGCTGCCACCGAGCGCTCACTCGTGACCAGGTGGGCGGTAGGACGCGCGGCGTCTGGCGCCATCGCTGTGTGTCACTGCGTGATCATGTGGGCGAGTGTCAGCTCAGCGCTGGAATTTCCTCACTTTGATTTCAGCGTGTAAACAGAAAAAAGCAGATGATGGAGTGTTGTTGGAGGAGGAGGATGTCAGGTTTCTGACGCCAGTTTGATTCTTGCTGGTTGACTTGGACTCATCAGAACTGCTTGAACACGTATGATTAATAACGAAATACAATGGGCTCGGTTTGCTCTTATGGAAGAAACACACTGATATCAAAGCAAAAGAAGAAGTGAACCATTACAAAAATGGAATCTAAACACTTAAGCTCGGCCTGGTGCAGCATTTTCTCCAGGAAAACCCAGACCTGCTCTTTGGAAACTCTGAGCTGAATGCATCTTGTCATGTTGCAGCAGCAGCAGAGTGTCAGGGGAGAACAGTTGGATGAGACAGTGTGAGCGTGCCTCTGCTGCAGAAACATGGATTATAGATCACCTCGGCTCCTCCACGCTGCCCTCACATACACCAGCATGAACACAGGCTCACCGAGACATGTGATGCCGTGTCTGTTGTCTTCTGGAGCTATTTGAACTCATATTCGCCGATAAATACTGATCATGTTTTTTCCTCTGTTGTCGTTGCAGAGACAAGCATTCGGAGCGACAACTGGGAACAGCAAACCAGCGGCTGGCCAAGGTATTTTCTGACCATTCTGCTCCATGTGAACATTTTAACAAAGCAGTTTTCACTCCACAGCATTCTAGTAGCAGCAGAACCATGATGCTCAGGGGGTGAGCAGAAGTAAACATGACAGTGGAACTGGTCATCAAATATTTAGTGTCCTCTGCTGTTTCCTTTCCTTCTCCCTCCTGTTTACACCTATATGACACGCCCACTGAAGTTTGTTTTTCCAGGTTCCAAACTAATGTTTTCAGTTTGAATGTACATGCCTTCAAACGGAAGCTGGTTACAGTACACTTCCGTAAGCCTGTATGCATTCCAAGTGCATCATTTTATATCCATTACAAAACATTTAAGGTTTTAGGACTTACAAAAGAGGAATAAGCAACATAGAAGAAGTCTTGGAAAGAAACCCACTGTAGCAAGAGCTAGGACAGAAGATGCTCTTGGAAGAGCTGGGTTTTCAAGAGCTTCTTGTCCACGAAGCATGCCATATTTACTTAAAGGATCTTGAGGAAATATTGCAGTCTCCAGCAGATCCGAGTGTTCTCTGAGGTGCCTGCACAAAGTCGACAAACTAATAACAATTCCTTCAATATTACTTAAAGCCCACATAGACCGGAAGCTCCAATTAACGCCGCGTTTGTGTGTGTATCTGCGTCATTACCTCGTTTATGAAACCCTAAAGTTTCAGAACAAACAGTTCAGCCACTGCTGAGAAAATAGTGTTGTATTGTTTTCCTGGGCTCTGCGAAGCGGATCGGCACTTCCTTAATTTGATGTCGTCATCAAAAATCCTCACCACTCCTCTCACCACCGTAGCGCCTCCTGGTGCGGGCACTAGTCCGGGCACATCCGGTTGCGTTCATTCAACCGCAGAAGAAGAAGAACTACTCTCGTTGTAGCTGCTGAGATGCAGAGCTGTGTATCTGAGAGCTGGCCTATTTATTACGTCACTTCCAGGTACCTGGCCAATCACAGGACAGTAGGAAAGCTCTCGCTGGCTGGCCAATCACAACACAGTCCACATTCTAGGGGTGTGGTTTTGGTCTGAAACAGCGCGGCTGACGAGAGCGTCAGTGAGGAGATATTTTGATCGGCTCGTTTGCAGCGATTAGTAGGTTTTTAACCATGAAAACAAGTTAATATATGTAAGTAGACCTCCATTACTAACATATATGTGTGATACAAGCATTCTATGTCACCTTTAAAGACGGGAGAATCCCCCCAATGTCTCAAAACCAAACAACTGGGACATCTCAAAACAGGAAGCTTTCGCAGCATTTACTGCGAAAAACTGACCCCCCACCCCCCCAAAAAAATCATAAAAACCAAGCCAGGTGATGAAGAAACTGCAGAATAGTCCCCACTGGTGCAATTACACGTCAGTGTCAAAAGGGATCACATTCATTGAGAAAAATCATTCTTAAAATCAGACAAAAGAATGAATTAGATTACTGAGAGAGAGGAGCCTTCAGTGGTCATGGTTTCCTTCACCGTGGTTACAATTTACAACAAGACCTACTTTGAAAAGTAGGCCATGGTATTTTTACATTCTAATGTAATTCAAATCCCCTGAGTTATAAAACTGTAAAATTGGACTCAGCAAGATCCTTTGGAATTCATCAATGGTGCTAAGTGCAGAACTGTCATTCTGGCAAAAATGAGAGGAAAGTGTGTTTCTCATGAGGCTCACACCAGTGAAACACTTTGTTTTAAAGACCACGGCTCAAGTGAAATCAATCGTTTTTCACTGTTTCCTCTCTTTATACAATAAACGGATGAATATACATGTATCAGGTTGACTTGTTCTCTCTATTCTTCTCGAAAAACTAAAACAAAAATATCTCGAAACATTGGGAACAGAGCAGAGCAGAGCAGAGGAAACCCAAACAGAACGGGTGCAAATAATGAACCGACAGAGAGACTGGAGACCACGAAGACTAAACACACGGGGAGCAACGATAATCAGACACAGGTGAATCACATGAGGGCAGGGCAGACAATCACAGCGGAGGGAAAACTAACGACACAAGAAAACAAGAAGCAGAGTAGACAAAACCCACAGGGAAGGAAACTACAATATAATGCAACAGAAAAATGCAAGAAAAGCCAGAAACAAAAAGAACTGAACTCAAAGTTTATGAAAGTACAACGAGGAAAGTAAATGTCCAAATAAAGCAAAAGCACCCGGAGAACCCGGGGGTTCAATTTTCAGAGCAATACAGTCAGTATGGAGTAAGTGCGTAAGCCTGTTCACCGTTGAATCGCTCCATAGACTCATTCTGCACATAAAACAGCTCTGGTTTACCTGGAGACCATGTGTCACCTCCTTCTCCGCCCCCCATCTCTCTGGGGCTGCTGATAACACTGTTAAAGCCCACTCTCGAATGGATTCCTGTCCCATCTTCTGGGATGATGAAGAGAGCTGCAGTTCAGGTTCAGTCCACAGAGAATCAACCCGGTGGAGATTCTAGGCAGCTGGGTTGAATTTGATCAAGGAGTAAATCACATTCCAGCCAATTTTCACCTCTTTATTTTTCCCTTTTTCCATTCCCTTTGATAAATGTGCAGAAAGGCAATAATTGTGCCCATAGAGTGACATTAGTCAACACACCATCTTTATCCTAAAAAATACACATTTACTAAATGTTTCCTGAGGTTTTCCATTGTGACTACTCTGTATAATCTATAATCATTTAATTTATTGATGTAAAAATACAAGATTTGAATTTCTCCTTTTATTTAGTAAACAAATGATTTGTTTATTTGTCTAAAGTTGAACAGGAGGTCCAATAATCTTGACTGTATGTCTGATTTTTATGTATTTGTTTACTAGGGACAATGCAGTTTAACACAGTGTGAAGCTCATGTGCTGCACAAAGAGTTTATAGCAACTCCTAATATGCAACTCCAGTCCCTAGTTGGGCTTTGATATGCAAAATACATCAGAAAAAAATGCAAATACACAACAAAAAAATAGAATTGAATACATCACAATGACACACATACACTATATGACAATTATAATATGAGTATAACTCTAATACCCATACCTAAACCAATGCATGTCATTTCCTGCTGCCAAAATAAGTCTGCTATTATGCCTCTGTGATAACAAACAAGGCTCCAGTTACAGAACATTCAGAGTCAAACTCGTGGTTCACCTCTCATTGATTGGCCTAACAGTTGGTCTCTGTGGTGAAGTTTTATTTTTTTTACACTACGCCTTCATCAGTCATTGTCCACATATTCTTGCGTTGCCTCAAATCTCACAGGAGCCAATTTAAACATGACCTTTCACAAACCTCTTAGGGAAATAATCCCATCACCTCCCATTGTGCCAACTGGATTCCTTCACACGGTGGCACACCTAGCCGCCGCTGTACATGTCCAACACGGAACCCAGCAACTGTCCTGAAATATGCATCTGTTTTCTCTGTTGTCCACGTGTCATCCAAAGGGCGTCAAGGTCGACCAAAGGCTCTGCCCAAAAGTAAGTAAGGAACTGCAGAGAAGCTGTTTTTCACTGGAGCGCACACGTGGCGCGGCAGATCAGCACAACCGTGCACGGAGCACTGTAATGCATGACAACTGTGCTGCTTCAACAAACAGCTGACCTTTTGGGTGAAGGTGGGAGTGTGAGCAGCAGTGTGTCTTAACTACTCGCATGAATAACAATAGAAAACAGTTGTTTCGCTGACACGGCATTCACACGTCTTTCTACTTCTGCACCGACTCTCACTCGCTTTTCTTTTCTTTTCTTTTTTTTCCTCGTGTGGCAGTTCCAGCTCCGTACCAAAGTCTAATCTGGAACCAGTGCTTTGGTCTCTGACTGCCAAAGAACTTGCAGTGAGAAGAAAGACAGTCTGTCTCCAAGCCATTTGGTCACTGGCAGACATAGAGCAGAAATTAGAGGGAGCAAGAACTAAAAGCATGCAATGGTGTCTCGGGACAATAGAAGACGTCGCTGACACACTGAAGACACTGAAAAGAAGAGTAAAGAGCCACATTATGGTGTGCTAAAATCCGTCCTTGGGTTTAGACCAGCATGTCAGGTCACCACTGCTCTGAACCACGACACCCTGAGCATGTCTTTGTCATACTGACACTAGTTTCTCATGTCCTTCTTAATCGAACCCTAGTTCGTTTGGGGAGGTGTGAATGCACAACCGAACTCCAAAGAAGCGGACTACAACGCAGGGCATTGTGGGTACAAAACAACCAAAACAATTTAAACTAAATCCAAAACCCACGACTGTTCATTGTTTGTCTTCTCGTTCAGTAATTCTTGTTGCAGCGCCGCCTCAGGCTAGGGTTAGATCACAGTCACAATAAATGTGCTTTGATATTACTGTAAATGTCTGACATCTTGTCTTCATCGCACTAGAATCTTCTTCATGGTCGCCCGGCAACAGAATAAACAGCCACTTTACATAATGTCATTGTTATTAGGGTTGTTATCATACTGTATGTCACACCTACAATATGTTTCTGCAAATCACAGATACACGTGAGCTCATGTTTGTGAAGATAAAATACTGTTTTAACCACTTTTCCTGGTTTAGGTACAAAGAGCTACACCATCCTCTCCATGAAACACCACATTGCTCAGCTAAAACACACCAAAAATGTATTACTGTTGTTCCATGAGATTAAACTCAAATCTATAATGGATATGGTGTTTTATCATGATGAGCTTACCACGTTCTAAAAGACAAAGGACCCAAATGCAAGAGACACGTTCAGAATCAAAGACATTCTTCAACACAGACACACACGGAGGTTTAAAGTGAGAGGCTTGGTGGTTACATATGTAGAGAATCTAATCACAGGACATGAGTTGTGGAACACTGAACAGGAGTAACCAACCAGAGTGGTGGGAAACACAGAGACTATGAAGAGAGCACAGATGACGAGACACAGGTGTGAGCAGTAATGCACAGGTGTGAGTCATCAGGAAAATCACAAGGACAACACGGACAACTCCAAACACTCACTGTCGTTAAACATGACACGTGATACACACACTGATGTAAAGAAAAACACTCAGTTTTACAGTTTCAAACTTGCAGAGAATGTTCACATGTAAATGGACTCCAAATCTAATGTGAATGCAGCATTAACTAGTGTTAGTTAAGTTGATTATGTATAGTGGTAGTTAGTAAAGGTGATCATGTATAGTGTTTGTAAAGATGATCAAGTATAGTGTCAGTAAAGAAGATCAAGTAAAGTGTTAGTAACGATGATCAAATATAGTGTTAGTAAAGATGAACAAGTGTAGTGTTAGTAACGATGATCAAATATAGTGTTAATTAAGACTATCAACTATAGTCTTGTTACAGAAGATCAAGTATAGTGTTAGTTAGTTAGTTAGTTTGTCAGTTAAGATTATGAAGAATAGTGTTATTAAAGATGATCAAGTATGGAGTTAGTTAGTTAATATTATTAAGTATAGTGTTAGTTAAGAAGATCAAGTAAAGTATGTTCTAAAGCTATGTGAAATGAAAGTTTTCCTTGATATTCCTCACTGTGGATCATTCAGTGTCTGCTGCTTTATCCTCCACATGAGGGTTGAGGGGCTGGAGCCAATCCCAGCTGACTCAGGGTGAAAGGCAGGCTACACAGTGGACAGTTCGCTGGTCCATCACAGGGCAAACGTACAGAGACCACTGCATGTTTTTGGACTGTGGAAGGAAACCGCTGTGTGACCCAAAGCCTTTTAAATGGCTTTATTGACCAAATCTTAGAGCAATCCATCCAATAGCTGTTGAGATTATTCAGTGTGGACTGAAGTGGTGGACCGACGAGATAGGAAGTACAAGGCTGACCTTTTCTCACCAATGTCTCCTCCTCCTCTTCCTCCTCCTCTCTGCAGATGACAAGAAGAACGACCTGCCAGATGACTTCGACATCGACATGGAGGCCCCGGAGACGGCAAAGGCTGCTGTCACCATCCAGTCGCAGTTCAGGAAATTCCAGAAGAAGAAGCAGGATGTGAAGTCGTAGAAAGAACACTGTTAGCCGCGGCGTCACCTGATTTGAGCCTGGGTTTTTTTTGCATGTCAACCAAACTGCACTGTCTGAATGAAAGTGAGAAGGAGGGAGGGAGGGGGAGTTAGAGAGGGAGGGAGGGGTTTAAAACAATATATCCTTGTGAAAGTCTTTGTGTATCATTTATAACCTGGAATGACGAGTATTATACAATAATGTTTCTTAACCAAAATAGTGAGTGTATGTATTTAAAACATTCCTATAATTGTACTTTTTTTTTACCTGAATAGCACTGCAGTGTATCTGACACTGCTGTTTCAGTGTAATACACACATTCAAAACACAACTTTGACCTTAATTCAGGGGCGAGTTCAAGCCATGTGCATTTCATCTGCAGCCCGAGCCAAGCGCTGTCACCTGCTCAAGGTGTTTCCCTCCGACCGGGTAAAAGTGCCTCTGTGCTTTCACACTGTATTGGCTGACACGGTCTAGTTGTTGTCTCTGATTTGTTGCTGTTGGTTGAGCTCCTTTTCCTTTGTGTGTTTTTAGCAGAACCTCACATCTCAGTTCTCTGTGTCCTAGTAGAAAAATCTTGATGTCGTGTTTGTGGTTTGACTTCAGTTGTGCTTCGATCATTGTTTGTGTTCCGCTGTACACACACACACACACACACACACTTATGCATGCAAACACACACACATGCAGCGAAATAAATAAAAGTGTTACATAGAAGTGTACACGGATTTACTGTCTTATTTCACATTCTTTAAACATCAGTATGAGGCATGTTTTTAATCGTGCGATATTGTGACGGAGCGCGTGACCACCAGAGGGCTCACTAGAGCATTTGAAAAGTTCCTAGTTGCAGTTTGACGCAGAGCATGTGATAAGTCCACCTTAAGTCGGAACAGGTATCAAGCTTTTATCCCTTTAACACCGATCGCGTCGAAGACGCCACGTTTGCATCACCGTAATCACGCGACGGTTCGTGCTATCGGGAAAAATTCTGACGGTTTCTGAAATGGTTATTACGGTAATTTCACTCTAACAAAATGTCATTTTAAATATGTGCATTATACTGTTCACATTTCAAATTTAACATACACAAAAATCTGGTGTTCGTGTGCAACTATGGTGTTTTTTCCTAAATAAAACTTTTGGTTTTTCTTCATTTTAAATTGCTAGTACACTACTACTTTAACTGCCAGATATTGAAAGTTATTCAGGAAAAATGGGCAAAAGCACTTAGTCACAGGACATTTTCTGGCCCTTTTCATTTTAAAATACGCACAAAAAAAGTAATTTGAAGGCTTAAGTGTTAAAGGGTTAAAAGTTAAATATAATACACATTATGTTGCTTTTAGGCAGACTTTTACAGCTCTAAACTGAAGTTTGTAAACAGCTAAACCTTTGCACCACAGGAAAAAAAGTCAGTGTTTTTAGTTTGCAGAGACACAGAAGCTGCTGGTCTACCACCGTCTCAAATAGCTTACTTAAATCTAATCAAATTTAAATGTACTGGTGAAGGAAGCTGTAAATCAACAACTACTGTGTGCTGAGATGTAAAGTAACTATCCATTTACTCATGTGTTAGATAAGTGTTTATCAGCCCTGTGCTCCTGCATGTTTTGGATGTTCCCCGCTCCAACACACCTGATTCCAACGGTCAGCTCGTCAGCAGAAGCCTGATAACGAGCCATTTATGTGAGTCAGGTGTGTTGGAGCGGGAAATCAGCAGTGCAGTTCAATCCTTCACTCGAGGTTTCTAAAGCGTTGTCATGGTTAACAGTGAGAGAGCTGTCCACATTCATCCATCACACTAAACGTTTATTCTTTGACTGTCTGCAGATGATTTCTGGGTAAATTAAGATATATTTATTATTATTATTATTATTATTATTGTTGTGTTTTTCTTCTGGGTGAAAGAATCAGCTGTTTGGCGATGCCTGACAGTTCAGACCTGAACATTTAAGAAGAAGAAAGTGAACGTACATTTCCAACAGTCTAACTGCTGTGCTTTTACTTTCACATTACTCCACCACATTGTCAGCCAGCCGCAGATTAAGAGCCACGTTGCCATGGAAACGTGGCTCTTTTCTTTTTCAAGGGTCAGTGGCTCACTTTAAAGTCTGGTTTCCAGTTTATTTATTTTTTTTGGTCAAATCTTGTACTAAAAGAATCTAATTCTGGGACTGGCATAACACGACGGAAGAAAACCTGAAATGTGTTTGTTTTGCGGAAATAAGTCGTATGTTTTACAGACAAGTCGGATATTTATGGGCAGGAATAAAAAATAAAAGCAGGCTAAGCTGCTGCTTGGATGTTTCTTAAAGAATGCTCTTTTAATCTTAATTAGAGAGGAAGTCAATACAGCTAATTTTGTGCACGCGTACGTTTTTGTGTTTTAGTATTAAAACATGGAGGCTTTTCAGTGCCACATTTGAATAAATGTCATTTTTAAATAAATGTTTATTTCCCCCCCCCCAGATTTCAGTTCAGCCTGAACATTCTTCATGCTTTGGCAGGTGAATCTCGAAAAGAAATGTCAGATATAGCTCAGCACTGAGGGCCTCTGCTTAAACCCATGTTCTAAAAACATGGAAGCAGGCAGGACACGAGGAGAGAGATGAGCGTTAAAAGGAAGAGGGTGGATTATTGAGCAGCACAACTCTTGACAACACTGCCCCCTGCAGGAAAGACAGCCACAGGACCACAGAAGGACACCAACCAAAGCAGGAGTCGCTCTCTCCCGTGCTTCATCTCCACAACCAACATCAGTCACTCATGTCAAACCCGGGGAGGACACTTTGGGGAACAGCCATTTTATTAATCAAATTTGAACTTGGTGTTAGTTTCTCTTTATTCCAGTGTCACCAGGGTGAACACCCATGTTAAAAATAAAAAGTGACATTGTTTTTTTCTCTTTTTTTTTTTCTTCCTTGTTAAAATGTATAATCATAATGAAGACAGTTAATCATAGAAACTAATCATAGAAACTGACAGAATGACCTCACAGCATTTTGGATCAAACTCTTCTTCTCCTCCCTTCAGGCTAACTCATAGAAACAGAAAGAACAGAAATGGGCCAGGGCAGACAGAACAAATAAACAGCTTCTTACGTATATCCACATGTTTTTTTTTTTGTTGTTTTTTTTTCTTCTTTTTAGATATTTCCCATAGACTTTATAGGTTTGGTTTGAAGGGGGGGAATCTGCTGGATTGTCTCACATTTTTTTTTATTTTTTCCCTGTAGAGGAGCATCACTGCAATGCAGCGACAGTAAATCTACTGAGGATAGTGAGAGTCTTGAAGACTCTACCTAGTGCACTGAGAGCAGGGAGATCTAGTATCTGGACACACTTGAGTCTGGGTGTTTGTGAAGTGCAAACCATTAGTTCTCTAAAACCCTCCCTGTTCTAGCTAACATTATTTACCACCCTGGCAAACAAGCAGTGGTAAACTACACCTGAATACAAAGCTGGAGAGTGTCCGGCCCTGTAAGTATACTCACAACATAGTTATTTTTCATCATTACAGTACAGTATAGAGCAATAGTTTTCATATACTTTTCATATCTTTTTTCATATTGCACCATCAGAGAATGGGACACAGAGAAAGATCAACAGAGACTCCATTTCCTAATTAAAACAAGATATGTGCAAACATGACTAAGGACTTTATTAACCAAATCAATTCTTCTTCCCTGTAATATCCACAAATAAAAGTGATTTCTCTTTTTATATATATATTTATAGTAATAAGAATAATAAATCTTCACATTGGATCATTTCATAGTGTGACAAAATGCTCGACTGGGCCGTTCGGCCTCGATCGTAATCCTCATTGTCTTTTAATTGGTCAGTCCCCATGCATCCATAGGAAATAGATTTTTTTTTTTTCTTCAAAAAAGTAACAATTGGAGAGCAGCTGAAAAGTTTGGACTGGTGTCAATTGCTTTCATTCCAAGATTTCTCCCAAGTTTCAATCAACGCTTTGAGAAGGATATTCCATAGGAAAAAACATGACTCCAAATCGTCATCTTCCACTCCAGGAAAAACAAAAGGAAAAAAAAAGGAAAAGGAAAAGGATGAGCGGCTTATTATGAAAACATTGTAGTAATGGTGATAATAGATCATTTGGTAATCAATAATTAATGATCATTAATAGCTGACAACTAACAATTAATAATCACTTGATTAATTATAAAGAATTAACAAGAATGAAGAATAAATAATGCTCCCTCGCTACTCAATTAGTTTGGCAAAGCTCCGCCTGGAGTCGTTTTCCGATGAGTGAATTTTTTTTTTTCTCAATTGAAACAAAAACAAAATAAGAAAGAAAAAGAAATACAAACAAGAGATAAAATAACTTTCTAAAAAATAAATAAAAGAAGATTAGTAAAAGTGACCCCGCCCTTGGAGAGAGGGGACGTATATATATACAGAACTGTGTGGTGAAAGTCAGTTTACTGCACTTGAGTGTTAAGTCCAGTGTTAGAGTGAGGTCTAGTCCTGCCCCAGGTGCCCCTGCTGTTATACCAGCGTGTAGGACTTTGCGTAGGGGTTGCTGCTCGGTTTGAGATGTCCTCGCGAGTCCAGCAGGGACTCCTGGGAGGTGCTGAGCTTGGCGGCCTGTGCCAGCTCTGAGCCCTCTCTGTGGGGGAGCGTGGCTGCAGAGCCTGGCTGCCACTGCGTCCCTGGGTCCCTGCTGGCCTGAGGGGCCTCTGTGGGCGTCGGGGGCGCCATGCGAGAAGGTCGTTTCAGAGACCGACTCTTCTGGGGCTCCAGACAGGCCTGGCCCATGGCGGCTCTCTCCCCGCTCGCCGTCCCCCTGGATGAGCCTGAGCAGGACATGCCTCGGTTCAACAGGAAGTCCATGCGCAGGTACGGAGGAAGGTGAACCAACTCGCCCCCTGCAGGGCGACACACACCATCGCGGTTAAATATAAGAAGAATCACATGAATAAATTCCTGCACATCACCTGATCTCTGATCACTGACTTTAGCTTAAAAAGAAACTCCTAGGAACAGAATATTCAGGATTTTGATAGGTGCCATGACAGTTTGTACACCAACGTCACCTGCAACCAAGCAGTGATTGAGATTGATTAACTTCTACTTATGTACATCAAGTTAGATGCAGGCTGATTTTCCCATAGACCTTTATTCAACTACTGTAATATTCATATATTCAATATAATAATCATTTTGTTTGGGGCTGAACTGATGTGTCCCTTTTCTTGCAGGTGATTCAGACACGATGTCGTCAGGATGAGTGAAGCTGTTCACACAGTGTTCACACAGTGTTCTCACAGAGTGTACTTAGAGGGCAGAGTTTGGATGGGAGGATGTAATGTTTGCATCAGTTGTTATGTCACTATGTTGCTATTGCAAGTTTTCAGACTCCACCTACCACTTTATGTTTCTCTTGTTTTCTCCCAGACCACTTTACCTATTGATGACTGTCTGGATGGGGAGTGGAATTTGCAAATAATCTTAAAAAAATACACATACCAGGACTCATTAACTGCAGATTTTACGTTAATCAAAAAGTACATGAAGGTGACTCTTTTTAGCAGTCACTAAAATGTCTCATAAACAACATATTTGAAAATATAATATAAATGAGGTTTTGAAAAAAATTAAACATTTTAGAGTTTGTCTTGGGTGTTAAAAAAACTACTATGCATTAGTTTTAAACTTGAGTTGTCTGGTTGATTTGAGGTCATCATAGGTGTTTGTCATGGCAGGTCACAGGAGGTAAAGCACAGATGTAAATTATCAAATAAATGAAGGCTGAGTTCCATTTAGCTTCCTCAGTTTCATGGTGCACGCTGGCTCACAGTCACATTGTCCTGACGTTCCGTGTCAGAAGCCAGCTCCTTAACTTCCAGTGAGTTGTCTCGAAGGGGAAACTTGAACTTTATAAAGTAACGTAAGTGATAAAAACTTCCAATATCGATCAAAAAACATTTGTCTTTTAGTAGTTAGCCCTGAGGGATTCAACATGGCCTTAAATGAAAAGTGTTTGTATTTCAGAGACATGAGAAGACAACATCAGAGCACTGCTGCGTCCCTGCGTACCCTTGACTGTGAATTAGATGGGCTGGATTATTGAAAACCAGGAAGTGACCGTGCATGAGGTCCATTCAGCTTCCCAGAGCCATATTTAATGTTATCAGCAACACCTGTGCTTTCTCCTGCTGCACGTCACAAAAAAGCCCTATTAGGCCACCTAGTGGTGAGATGAAAGAAGTTCATCAGGACAGCCTTGTTTCCTGACTTCTGCTTACTGAGATTTCAAATTAGTATTCTTGATTTTTAAACAATGATTTAAAATTACAATGTTTTTTTTTGTTTTTTTTTTTAATCTAAAAGCTGCATATTTCCTCTGTTAGACACATAAACTATTTGTTAAAGGATGAATTAACAACTTTAGTCACAAAGTTTAGTGATTACTGATATGACCATCACAATGAAGCCAGTAGTGATTAAATGTTAGCATGTGACGGGTCTTAGGCACCCGATCCTCACCCGGTCTGTGGGCCTTGGGTACAGCCATGTTCATGACCCGGCTGACGTCCTGAGGCTTGGGCGGGGAAGCAGTGAAGCGGCAGATGCCTGACTCAGACGGTGTGCTGGAGGTCAGGCTGTCGGTGTAGTCGTTGGTGCCTGCCGTCATCTGCTCAGAGGAAGTGTCAGAGATGAAGCATTCTGTGATGGTGAACTTAGCGTGCCGCAGCTGTTCCTCCATCTTGGCGTGCTCGTAGGCTCTGGCGAGCTCCTCGTAGGTGGACGAGGCGCTCTCTGTTGACACCATACTGCTCCTCGCTCGGTCTGCACGTGGGCCGGAGTTAGTGGAGGGGAGTTAGTGACAAGAGCAATGGCAGAATTATTGGAACGTTACTTTGTTAAAGCTGCTGATTTGTTATCGTTTGTTGTTAGAGATGAAGCGTGGTGTTGTAGCTTTAAACAAACCGAATGCACAGGACGGTTTTACCTGTGTCCTGAGATGGGCTGACGCTGTAGCTGTCGCTCTCCTTGTCGACAGAGCCCGCGACTCTGGGCGTGGGCAGCCTCCAGTCAGTGCTGAGAGTGTGGGAGGAGACAGGGGGGTGTGGCCGGTTCAGAGTCCACTGGCTGGCATAGCGGTTGCGAGCAGCTGGGCCGGCTTTGGCTGTGCGTCTGGCTGTCGGGTCTGAGGATAGAGAGGAGAGTGTACGGTCAGTATCAATGCAAGACACCGTAATGAAAAGTGAACTGAAGATAATAAAAGCACCTACACACAGTGTCTTCACTCACTCTTCCAAAATCTGCAAATTTTTGGACACAGATATTCAAATTTTAAGAACCAACTCAATTGTAGAAAGGAGACACTTTGATTGCAAATGGCTGAAGACAGAGGTTCCTAAATAAGAGGACTGGGAGGAGGTAATACATCATATCATTTATATGTGATGGAGAAAATGACTTTCTTTCATAGACTGGAACTGGACTAATTCAGTACATTCTGGAAAAATTGGAATATTAAGGTGCTGGAGATCAAACAGATCAACATAATCTATTGCATTCTATGTTATAATCCTAGTACTGAACCTGCAGGATGCAGATAAGCTTTACAGTTAACCATTTCATACTATATGAATGTAGAATTTTAGATTCTCTGAACCTGTCACACCCGACAAGAAAATACACAAGTTCAACACAGCAGGGAGTGAAGCTAAGTGTCCTCCTGAAGTGAAAACATGTACTAAACGTAACTAGAGACAGATGCTGGGGTGGAGGCAGAGCTAATGCAATACTTATTGAGCAGCAGCATCAGCAGCAGCAGCAGAGCTTTCAGGTGAATGCTGAGGCAATGGGCATGCAGCAAAAGAGTGACAGCTTAATCACACCTACACAGTGCAGCAGTGACAAGAGTGGGTCAAATAAGTGTGGGAAGTGTTGCTCACTTCAAAAGCATGTAGCACACATCAAGAGGAAAACAGAGGAGAAATAACCAAAAGAAAACGAATGAAAAGAAAATGTGGCTGGCAAAACAACAGTTCAAGTTTTTCTTTTTAAAACAAAAAGTCCGTACTGGACTTACTGGTTCCTGGTCTGGCATCGGACACATCTACCAGTGGACCAGTGGCCTGAGACAGTGACTGGTAGTGGACCGTGTGGGTGACTGTGGAGGACTTCTGTTTCTGGGTCTCTCCAAAGTCGTTGTCGGTCAGTAACACGGTGGACCTGTCGTCTGTGGGACAGCAACACAAACAAACTCAGGAACTCCATAACCAGGTGAATTAAAACAAACAGGAAGCTTGGCAGAGGCAGAGAACCCTCGGAGTGCTCACCAACTGTCTCCATAGTGTCTCGCTCCTCTATCAGAAGCTGGGCTCTGGGGATGTCGATGTGCATGCGGAGCGTCTGTTGCTGTTTGTTGATTGGCTCTGCTGGGCGTGTGTTTTTACTGTGGAGCACAAAACAAATACATGAGACTAACTGTGTCTATACTGGAACACGTGGCTTGCTAACAGCAAGTTAGTGAAGCGACTGCACAGATTTTTTTACCTCATGAGCATCTCAGCCAAACTTTTTGCATCTGGAAAACAAACAGAAACCATCATTTCACTCGTTAAATATTAGGCAACAGAGACTAAAATCTGTCCCATGTGTTGCTCCGATCGTACCTCGGAGCCTCTTGAGCCTCTGCTCCCTCCTCCTCCTCCTCAGCACCAGCAGCCCGATGAAGATTACAACAATGCCGACCAGTACACAAGAAATGGTGACCATCATCTTCAAACCTTCGCCGCCCCCTGAGTGGTCCTCACTTATGTTGGGCGCCTTCACCAAAGGTGCGATGGTACCTGTGTAAAAAAAATGTGCAGCCTTATGAGACACGTTATTGTTGACTTTTGTTGAACTGGCAGTGACAGCTGCTAGTTTTAGTAAGTGAGTGGGGAAAGGAATCGCCTTCTGCCATCGCGTTAACTCACTGCCATCATAGCTGAGGGTCGCAAACTTGACTCTCTTCTCGGCGTAGCCGGCGCTGTTGTAGATCTTCATCTGCAGCTCGTACCAGGTGGCCTCCTGCAGGTCGTACAGGATGTAGCTCTTGGTGAGGGACGTGCGCTGTGCTGTGGTCCAAGATGGCGAGTCCATGGGCCGATACTCGAGAGTGAAGGAGGTGACGGGGCATCCACCGTTATTCCAGCCGTTCAGGTTTATCTTGACACGAGTGGCGTTGATGCTCGTGATAAGCTCCTGTTCTTTAGAGTACTGAGGTTCTGTGGAGGGAGAGAAGCAAAGCCTCAGTGTGCTGGATCAGCAGGAATGGATCCCTGGACAAAAGTCAGCTTTATTGTTACTGGGGGTGTCAATGATCACTTTACAGTCAGTGATGTTTCAGTAAATCCAAGGAAATATAAGTAGTAATATGTTTTTAATAAGGTCTTTAAAATGCATCATTAACAAATGAATCGTATATTTAATTACATTATCAGAAAAGTACAAACGTTAAACCTAGTATCTTAAATGGTGGTAAATATTACTGGTACTCTTTTATAGTGTTTTATTACCCATTTATAGCTACATCAATATTACTAAAAAAATAATTGCATGCCCTGTAATGTGTATTTATTACATTACCAGGATCTTCCTGAGGAGTAATTGAAGTACTATAAAAAATACATGTTCTCCATTCTGCTGTCCAATTTCAAAAACTGTTTCAAATTTACATGCACACAAATGGGCTCTTCACATAAAGATGCATAAAACTACTGCTATCACTGAACAAAAGCATACCTTTCCCATGAGTCTTTGCTTCAATGATCTCGCTGATGCGTCCCGGCCCCACTGCATTCTGGGCAGTGAGGGTGAACTTGTACCAGGTGCCACACTTGAGGTTCTCCAGCCGATAGGAGCGCTCACTGGGACTGATGGCAAAGTTACCCCACTGCTCACTGTTGTCCTCCGAGTACTGTAGAATGTAGCCTGCAGAGGAGCACGGGTAAGGTGAGGGATTCAGATCAACGAGGAAGGAAAAACAGAATAAAGACGGACAAAAATACACTGTGGTGACTGTCTGACCTCTAATGGAGCTTCCTCCATTGTCTCCTGGGATCCAGGAGAGGGTTATGGAGGTGGTAGTTGTCTTGGTCACAGTGAGACGAGGCTGGTCAGGTGGAACTATAATAAAGAAAATGGCAAAAAATTAGTTTGCCTCCATCAAAGACTGCCAAGCTGAGAAAATGCATTAATTCAGTATATTCCAAACAACGCCTGTTTGTTGAGTGTTGGTCATCTTAATGGGTTTCTTACCTTGAACTTGCAGGTTGAGGACAATCTTGTCAGACCCAAAACTGTTACTGGCCATACAGGTGTAGTTCCCAGAATCCTCTGCTTTAACTGTGCGGATAACGAGGCTGCCATTACCATGGACACTGCGCCGGCTGTCAATCACAACAGGTGCCGGGGTACCGTTGCTGAAAAATAGGAATGATTCAATCGATATTTAGAAAGTGACACTATAAGCACACATGTGTTAATCCATTAGGATTTAGAACTTGCAGCTTTAAGGCTGATGAAAACTCACATCTCCTTCAGCCACTTTATGGTTGGGGATGGGTCACCCACTGCTTTACAAGGCAGCACTATGTCCCTCATCCATGGGGTTGTTACCGTCCTGTTGAAGGTCAGAATCTGAGCTGGAGCTGCAGAGGTACAAGCAGGCCACGCGGGAGAAATGTCAGCAAATAGAAGTGTTTTCTAAATGAATTCACACTGCATTTTTCCACATATGTTGTGATCTCTAACATCACAGAGTCAGGGCTACAGATGTAGGGGGCAGAGTGTGATGCTGTTTCTTCTTCCATCATGAGCGGTGGAGCAAAGAGGAGAGGACATCCATCATCTAGACCTCAGACAGGGTGTGCATGTCCTAGAAACTGTGGGTCCTAGCTCCAGACGCTATGGGGCCTATCAGCATATGCAATCAGCTTATCAGCGCTCACAGAGCATGATAATGCTGACAGGGCCAAACAATAGGTTATTAACATTCAGCTGATGCTTCCCTGCCAGTCTACTAAAGAGACACTGGGGATGAGGCACTTTTTCTGCATCCACATGGGTGACGTGATTTGAGGAGAATGGGGTGAAACAGGGTAATCCTTACCAAGAGACGCTGCTAGAATTTAAATGTGAAGTGTGTTTTTGTGCCCCTTAAGAATTGTCAACTAACACACACAGAAACTGTATTGTACTGTCCCTGTAGGGACACAATATGAGCAGAGTAAGGACAAAATACAATTTAACCCTTTGATATACATCAGAAAATTACCCTGAATAAATTGACAGACCTCGACAACATTACCTTCACAGGGATATGACATCAGTCTACAGTATTCATACAATAAATACAGTTACATTGTTGCTGTTTTTTAATCTGAAAACTAATAATTTAATTCAAAAGCTGCATAAAGACACAGAGAGGAATCAAGACCTAAGATTACCAAGGTATTTATTTTAGGATTTATTGTGGTATGAATGACAGATTTGTTCTACTTCTTTACAGCTTTGGTAACAGGCAGCATCACAAACTGTAAAAAGTCTGTGTCTCTCGGCTTTGAATCTGTAGATATTTTCAAGGCTCTTCAGACTTCGCTGAAGTGTCACCTACCCTCAGCCATGGGTTTGACAGTGATGATTTCACTGGCGTTTCCTCGTCCTGCGGCGGTGACCGCCACCACCCAGATGCTGTACTGCCGGTTCCTGCTCAAATTGGGGATGCGGTAGAAGAACACATCTGGGGCTGCCTCGAACTCACTGCTCACCTGGGTGTGAGAAAAATATATAACTGTGATTACAATGCATATATTTGTCAATAAATCCAAGTACTAGTGTTTTTACACATTTTATATATTATATTGTATTCACATTTCATATCTTTAAAAACACAATTTTGAATTTAAAATGTAGTTATTCTAAGGTTTTTAAACATGTTACCGTGGGGTGTGGGTTGGAGCAGAAAACAGTGTATTTCCTGATGATGCCGTTCACTTTGAGAGGAGGAAGCCACGACACAAACACCACAGAGTTGGATGCAGCTGCTGCCTTCACACCTGCAGGAGGACCAGGAACTGGACAGGAAAAGATGTCAATAACATACAGTGAAATACTGGTCATTCCTGTATATCATTATTAAACAGATGGTTGTGTCTTTTTTTTTGTCATCCTACCGTCCTCCTTGGTGCGGGTGTAAATCTGTTCACTGCGAACGCCATCTCCAGCTCTGGTGAAGGCCAACACTTGGATGCTGTAGTTGGTATACTTCTCCAGTCCATCAAGCTCCAGCGAGGGCTTTGCGGTTGTCACGTTCCTGATTTCTCCAAGCTCTGATGGAGAGAGAAGTTAAATTTTGTGTAAAAACAATCAACTCTCTCATTCTAAATAATCTTCTGATATGACAAGCTGACAGACAACCAAATATGTGACTAATATCATTAGTCAGTAATATCTGTAATATCTAGTCACATAATATCATTATATGTATGCGTGTGTGTGTGTATGTGTGTGTGTGTGTGTGCGAGCGCGTGCCTGCCATTTATAAATACTGGCATTTAAAGACCGGAGCATTTTTATTCAATAGGCAGACCAACATGATGTGACAGTACGGGGTCAAAGGTAAATATGCTGTCACAACCAATCTCACTGACACAAACCTGGCATGTGACAATGCCATGCTGTGTCACTTACACATGACTTAATAACTCAGCTAACCACGAGCCATTATAATTCATTCTTTTGCTCCAGTTTACTCAACTAACCACTTACTACAATTTATTGTACCTTTAACTTATTACTTTGTAAATGAAACACAGTTCCTAATCTTTGTTGGTTGGCCACATTATATTATGAATTTATTGAAAATATTTATTATATATTATATTATATTTATATTTGATGCAGGTATCTAGTGACTGTGACCTTAATACTCATATTAAACTGCACTCTGATAGTGTTTTAAGACCTTCTTATGTGGGGACCCATTTTGAAAAGATGGCGTGACTCATTAACATTATAAATGACATGTGCAACTTTAAACAAACAATATTTCTGAACACTTTAAATTCTGTAAAACGAAGGGTTAGGGTTATTACAGATTAATCACAATCTAATTTTTATTTATTTATATCTTAATAATTTATCATTTATTATTTATATAATTTATTATTTCTTAGGTAAAAGGATGTAAAAAAAATCAGCTAATTTATTAGGCGACCCAAAAAAATCTCCTGTAATACATCTATGGATCAGGATCATTCTGAGAATGACCGCTCTAAGATATGCACTCTGTATTTATCTATACCACCAACATAGTAGTGTGCAGGTGATAGTGTGTACCTCCATCAGGCAGGTTGGCCCAGTAGATGACCCTAAAACCCAGCAGGTTGCCGTTCAGAGCATCTTTGGGAGGAGTCAGCCAGGATAGAGAGATGACCTCTGGATAAGTGGCAGTGGCCTGCACGTTCTCTGGAGGGCGACTGGGCACTAAAGGTGAAAAAAGAAGAAAACACACTGTAAAACTAGTGGACTTGGAGTAGCAGCACCCTCTGATCTCCACTAGGTAGCGATAAATCCTCACAAATATCTCTAAGATTAAACCAAGCCTGCTTCACTAACAGGTACAGAAAACATAAAATAAATGTATGATCTCAGGTTTGGTGCAGCACTTAAAAATTCAATTTTTAAAGTCTGACCCCATGTTGAAAACATTATGCCATGTCCTACTCTCTCCCTCTTGACTTACCGTCCTCCAGTGTGGTAGCAGCCACTTCTGTGGAAGAGGGCCCAGTCCCAGCACTGTTGCTGGCTTGCACCACGACTCCATACTGGGTGAACTTCTTTAGGTTGTCCAGAACCAGGCTTTCTGCGTTATCCCCCGTGGTTTCCACACTGATCACACTAAACTGGTAGTTTCCGCCCGAGCTGTATTCTCTGTAGCCCACTTGGTAGCCTCTGATGGCCCCATTCTGAAGGTGTTTCTTGGGCGGCTGAGAATGACAAAGACAATTTGAGACACTTAAGACAAATGTCCATCTTTATTTTGGTATAAAATAATGACAGGTTTTCACATTAATATATTATTAAAAAAAATGCTGTAAATGACACCAATATCAGAATAAAAATGGAACAGAAACACTATTAATCAGTTCTGTGTTCTTGCCTAGGGAGGTACTGTCTGTGGTGTTTTTTCCCAACAGTTCCTGTTCTCACCTGACATTATCACATGTTGACAGCCCAATTACTCCCCAAAGTGAATTAAAACGTGACTGTTCAATGCGGTAAGAAATTCACAAAAGTAAAACCTGACATCTTATCTGGTTCAGACTTACTGATGTACAGACAATAAACCTGACTGATTTAGTTTGCAAATGCACAATCATCATTCCACAAAAAAAACCTCAGTGCTGTCAGCTGTGAACGTACTTCTACAGCCAAATACTCCATAAAGAAAACATGCACATGATTTTAACCCATATGTTTGGATTGACTTACCCTCCAAGAGACCCGGATGCTCTGAGAGGAGAGCGCTTCCAGCTGCACTTCCTGAGGTGGTCCATCAGGAGCTGTGGTCAGATTACAAACACACGTATATAGATGTCATCAAACTGCACACATCTGACACTTGGGTGAATGGGTGAGCTATTTTAACTGGCTCTGTGGGGGAGATGAAGACATGGAGGGGTCCAGGCCTCACTCTATTGACTATAGTGTGACATTTAGTACTGAGGCCGCTAATTGAAAAGTTCTGCTTTTAGTGCGGGGTCAGTGTGTGTTCAATAATGCAACAGAACCAATGGAGGTGATGTCACCAGGCTGTTAATGAATTGACTCACTTGGCCTTTTACCTCTTTTTGCCTCTTGTCTTTTAATCACTACCTGCACTTAGATCTCACAGTTGTCTCTGTTACTCTTTGTTACTGGGTAATAACAAATAAAAGACTCTCTTTTATTTTACTGTACCTGACAAATATTTGCTTCTTTGATCATTTGTGCATATGTCCTTTCACAAATGAATATGTTAAAGGTCCACAGGGACCTACGTTCTCACCTGCTTCGTCAGTGGTGATGGTTAGCTCGTTGCTGGCCTCACTTTTGCCGATCAGGTTCTTGGCAAACATGCGGATGTTGTAGGTGGAAGAGGGGTGCAGGTCGATGATGGTGGCCTGGTTGAGCTGAGGTGAGACATCTTTGGTCTTCTGCGCGGTGTCCCAGGAGGCTGTGGGGGAGAGAGGGCAGGGTTTATTGGGGGTGCTAAAGTCAGAGGGGAGAGGTCAAATCCACTTAAGTGCATTAGGACAGGCTATATTAAATGTTACTGTTGAGACACAGGGCATGGAGGGATAATTAATCAACCAAAACACACACAGATGAACATACATCTAATGATTACCTGATTTGTTCTTGCTCTCAATATCGAAGCCTGTGATTGGGCTGTTGCCATCAAAACCCATAGTCCAACGCAAGGCAATTGTTCTGTCCTTCACTTCTCTGATCTCCACTTCTGGGGGGTCCGGGGGCTCTACAAAACACAAAGATGACAAGCTCGACATTGTAAGCACTCTGTAATAATGTTTTATTTTAATTTTTTTATTATCCTACATATTTAATCATCCACTGTGACACTGTGCAGCTTTTATTTATTGACTATGACATCACTGAGTCCAAATCACGCTTCCCCATAGGGACAATCAGGTATATTGTGTTGTGTGGTATCGTATTATGTTTGTACCTTGCACTGTGAGCTGGATGATTCCTCTGTCTTCACCAAAGGAGTTGATGGCGTGGCAGGAGAAAAAGCCAGAGTCCTCTCTCACTGTGGGCATGATCTGATGGATGCACATAGACAAAATGAGAATTACATTTGTTCGTGAGGTGTCAGCAATGTGGTCTTGGGATAAAGTCTGTGTTCTTTTGCTGTCGCTACATATATATATATATATATATATATATATATATATATATATATATATATATGTATCTATATATATCTATATATAGATACACATATATAATTAAATTTAATTTATGTGCACTGATGTTGCACGTTCTCCTACCTGCAGGGTGGAGATGACTTCATCGCCCACCTCCTTGACAGAAACCACATAGCGGCTGGTCTCGGGGTTGATGATGCGTTCCTCCTTCTCCCATCGCACCATGATAGGCCTCTCACCATGTGCCGTGCAGCTCATCTTCTTCTCCTCGCCCTGCGTGGCCAGAGTGGTGTTGGGGTAGGACGTGATCATGGCCGGGACTGGTGAGAAAATAATGCAAAAGAGAATATGATATGATACATACAGACTCATGAAGAACTGTATTACATAAATATATTGGTAATTATTAATTATATAATCACATTAATAAATACAAACAATACAACCACTGCAACAAATCATCATACTGGTTCATTCAAAATGCACCATTTCTTTTATGTTTTTTCACTGCTAACATGCGTGGGTGACAAGTTCCAAAACCCACAATTCATTCATTCATATTAGGGCAAAACATGGATTTGCAACATTAAATGCAAACACACTGTTAAAACTGTGAAACATTCAAAATAGAATGATGGCAAATGTGATACTCTCCAGTAGTAACCAAATTAGGTTGTGCCAAAAACTATAGGCAAATATGAACAATAAAGTTACATTTCAAGTGCAGCTGATTGTATTTTCAACCAGAAGCCGCACCAGGTGTTCTAATCTCGTCTTATAAGACATCGTCAAAATGGTTTGGAAACATGAATATAGGAAAATAGGTCAGGAACGTAGAGAAATGCATCCTCAAACCACGGCGGTTTCTGATCGGATCATTGCACCGGCCCGTGAGCTGACCTTGTTAATATCAGGTCTGAACAGGGTCCGTATGACAACCTGGAACCTCATCAGAGGTCCTTACTGGACCTCTGCTGAGGTTATATAAGACACTGACGACATTCCTCAGAAAAAGACACAGAACTCAGTTCAAAGATAATCCATCACTTAGGCTGTTGCTGTCAACTGCACCAAGCAAGTAAGCTGGTTAAAGTTGCTGAGTGAGGTAGAGGACACATTAAGGTTAGAGGTAGAGGCTGATGACTACTTTGTCATGAAAAATGACTTTATGAAATAATATAGTCCTTGGAAAAGGACATTGTAAATACTGTGTTGTACTATTGTTTTGTGGCATTTAAATCACACGATGCATTGGGTACTGAACTAGAAGCTACAATGATGGAAAAAGACCTGGAAAATGGAAAAAAGAAACATATTGAGAAGATTGTTAATAAGCTATAACGATCATATGCTTGTCTTTAATGCTGTGTTAAAAAAAAACAGCGCTAATGTGCATCTTGTATCTGAGCATCCCAAATGGTACAGTGATGCTCTAACAACACTCTGAAGATGCAACACTAAACACACACTAACTATATACATGCCTCATTACACCCACAGTAGAGTGTATAACAACCCTCTGCTCCCAGATGCTCATACACACACACACACACACGCCACACGCACACACACAAAGCATGACTCCAGTGATGTGATGGGAAGTGTCAGGCAAGAGGTTGCAAACATTTAAGCCTCATCTCTTATTCACTCTGCAGCCATTTGGGGCTCGGCTGTGGAAAAGAATGCTGATTTATTTTGCATGACAAGTATGAATTTTTTGTGAGAAACACTTGGATAAGTGAGGGGATAACTGCTGAGGCTTTATGTAAACGTTATCGTATTAGAGCACAGTTACTTTCATTTTGCCGTGTAAGTGGCTCGGAGGTAGCACAGGGCAATGTTGTTGACATTTACACTGGCACGCAGTGATACAGTGCTAGGTGACAAAAGAGTAGGATTGGTGAAATGGTGACATGTATGAGCTGTTCAACATCCAGGGTGTGTAGAGGAACAAACATTAAAGCTACAGAAATGGCTTTTTTTTACTGCATGGTTGCTGTGACTTTCATATATTACAGCTCAATAGCTAAAAGTTCATCAATATGCTAATACAGTGTTTTGATTGTCAGCTACATGTGCAGCAATGATAAACATTTCAGTGCTGCGATACTGCAAAAATCACAAAAGTACTACTGGCAGTTCTTCTTGGTTTTTAAAAGGAAAAGAAATGCTGCGAATAAAATAAATGTTAACAGCCAATCAGAGGAGTGTTTTCTGCACAAATAAATAGATACAACTAAATAAAAACCAGGGGCACGAAAAATTGTTTTTTTTCAGTTAACCCTGTGATAAGAACAAAATAGTGATTGCCAGTCAATAATCACATGTCTGCAATCAGAGCTGAAGTGACTGCATTTTGTAATCGTTGACACATTTGACCTGAAACACACAAAAAAAACAATAGCTCTAGTAATTAAGATATTAAGTGTGGCCATGTTTCAATAATAAAATATGAGCAGTGTTTTTGAGGCCAAAGATACACAAACTGTGACAACTGTCATTTTCAGATATTGCCTAAATGTTTACACTTTCTATTGTGACCTGCCAAGAGTCAAAGAAAACGTATAGCAGTATCATTTATCTTCATAACGGTTACACGCATAACATAACATCATTGTAAATATTATTATATATAATATTATTATACTTGATAAGAGATTGCTATCCAACAGAGGCAAACACAGCGTGTCTCTGCAACATGAGACATGACATGTTTTTTGCAACTTGTGTCCGTGTATCTGCATAAGTGAACAAGTGTGTGTTGTGTGTGCATGCAGCCCAGCTGAGCCAACCCTCCCTGAGGCGCACTGTGTGGCCATGTAATTGTTACGTTGATGTATTTCTTTAATATTGAGTGGAATTACAGGAACGTGGCAGGAGGGACTGTGAAAAGAGAGACGGACAGAGAGGAGACAGAAACACATGAGACAAAACAAATGGGGTGTAACCCTAAATATTGTCTTATGTTGATTCACGTATAATCATCTCTTTGTTTTTTTGTTTTTCTTGGCATAATGTGATTAAATGAAGCACAAATAGATCACTGTCCTTCACACATGCAGACAGACACAGAGAAAGCATTCATGCACTGCTTCTATTTGAAACCAATGTGATGTGTTTATGGGGAGGGGTGGAGGATGCTAGTGTGTATTTTTCATCCAGAGATGAACAGAAATGAGCTGCTGCATCCATGTTAGTATAAAGGGAAAATAAAAAAAACAAAACAAAACCATCGACACTGCAGTTTCTGGGAAACCAAACAATAATAGTAGAGAACATAGTGTGTGTTTTCTGCACAGTCCAATGTGTCTTTTATGTAGAGGTGAGGAGAGCCCTGTTCCTCCACAGCAACCCAGAGGGCAGTGATGATACATTTAGGCCTGCAGGGGATTGTGGGGAAAGGCTGGCTGCTGATAGGCTACTCCCATGAGACAAAGCATCCCCCCCTCCTTCTCCCAGGCTCCCTTTCACCTGGCCAGGTTACCATGCCAACCAGCATCGGACAGTCTCTCCTCTTCCCTCCCAACCTCACCTCCCTCCTCCCCCTCCTCCTTCCCTCTCTCTCTTTTTCTCTCTCTCTCCAGGCTGTAGCGTTGGAAAAAAAGGCCATTTCTAGTAGCCAGGAATAGAACATGGACCTGCCATTGATTTTCACAGGAGTATGATGATGACTACACAATCGCGCCTTGAATGTCGCAATGCAGGGCCAAAAAAAAAAATCTGATATTTTTGACTCTTCTAGTGTTAGTATCAAAAGGAACCAAATCTGAGCAATCAAGAGATTAAAACTAACACAGGATTACAGCAGGATGGCTACAGTATATCAGTGCAGGGCTATTTATCAGTGATCCAAGAAAGAACATGTCAAGATTGTCTCAGAGGGTCAATGCGATATGACAGGTGATTAAAAGCATTACATTTACATTATCTGAGGCAGATGAACCGTTATTAGCAAGAAGAAGTGCCATGTAGGATGTTGCACATTGTGCAAAAAAAGAAGACTCAGTCAAAAAAGTTTGATGGCTAGGATTTAAAAATATTTTCCTTACAGTGACTTTTGTTACGATAGTGACATGTTGGCTGCTGTTAATTTGGCTGCCAAATAAATTAAATTTTTTATTAAATATCTGTAAGCAAGCTTTTCTTCCCTCTTCCAGATTAAATTGCTTTATCTCAACCCATGTTAAGAACATGGGGATGTTAGTCTGTATTTCACCCCACACCATGTTACCGGCTGCGTGGAAGGCCAGTGTGGTGCATGCCCCGCCCAATGGGGCCATAAGGGCCAGACAACAGCAGACATACTAGGATATGTAGAGCTCCCTGCCCTAGAGGCACACTGTGAGTGGGCGCTGGGGAGGAGACAGCCTCGATGGTGGTGGTGGTGGTGGGGGGGAGGCGGCGCTATGGTGATCACACAGATATCACTGGTTCACCGGGCTGCCTCCAATGTTCTGAAATAATTCCCTTTGCTGCACGATTGGCTTGGATGTGGAGCTTGATACTAAATGAATGCCTGCAGACTGGGTGGACTTCTGTTGAGAGGAGAAAGGGAGGGAGGGAGGGAGGTTTGCAGATGAGTAAATAAGATAAAAGAACTAGAGATGAGAGGAAGAGGGGTCTTCCTCGTGGTTGCGTGCTGGGGACTGCTCAATCATTGACCACAGGACCCTTTACCACTTCTTTTCAGTGCAGCCTCATTATGTGCTCCGTCCTCATCGCTGCGTCTGCTGACATTATGATGTCTAATAGGCTTGATTGGTCTTAATTGGCCCTGATAAACATTGAGTGGCTGTTGACTGACTCTGATAGCATCCGCCATGAATTGGTAATGAATTGACTGAATTGCATCTGTTTTGAAGGTAGGGATGCTTTTATGGAAATTGCATAGAAATCATTTGTCTAAGCCACCACCTGCCGCCGCTGTTAAAGCGGCACTGAAATCACGATGGCTCCTATGAAGCAGCATATGAAAGGAAAACTAAACAGCACACAAGCACGTCTGTGCAAACACACAACCAGTCATGTGCAACTTAATCCAGGTGCAATGAGTGCAAACCATTTTTCCTGGATGTTGCGGTGGCAGTATTCATACAGCAGGATACATGGTGTATTATGACGAGATATTAGCCCATGCACAGACACTCATAACAATGAAAGTGCCAAGCTACGACATCACAATAGCTACAATTCATTTCCTGGGAAGTGTACCACAATAGCCATGCAGAGTGGGATCTATGTGAACCACGGCATTAGCAGCCTGGACCATCAGTCTTCTGTAATGGCTGCAGTGTGCTTCCCCGTATCTCTGCCTTTACATGTTTTGCAGCTCTCTGTGTGTGCAAACACAGGCTGCCCCCCTGTGTGCTCATAATCATGTTTGCTCATCTGTGTCATCTACAAGAACTGATAGCATGTTCACACGTGCCAGAGTTTCTATTCAGATCTATTGATTTTCCTTTACTGATTCTATTACTACTACTCTTTAATAGAGAATGTAGCGATGGTGTCCATTTTCTTAAAACATTGGCATGAGGGGATGCAAGCACTGATGGCCATTTTCTTTGTGTAAATCAGAGTAGTGAAGAGGACTTTGAAATGGTGACAGAGGAAGACAAGAAATATGCTGCGGGGAACAAACAGCACATGGCAGGTTTATAACTACGGTCTATATCGGGTGAGTCACACGGATACATCAAGTTTCACTTGATGTATCCAATGATCCAACATCCAATGATACAGAGTGAAGATCATGCTATCCATCACATGAGTACTTCAGCATGCGTCAGCTTGTGTGCTCTCTAATTGGCGCCTAAGCCTCTTAAGTAGCTGCCACTGGTCAAGTGGTGTAGGCTGGCCTGGATAAACAACATAAAAACAGCACAGAGCGTACAGAACATCACAGTGTCCGACATTACAAAGTACTAAAGCCTCAGACGTTACTGTGGACTGCATACTCAATGACATAAGGACACTCATTAACATAAGGCATTCCCTTGCCATAACCATTACAACTAAATGCCTAACCTCATCCCTTAACCTAACTCTAATACCTAACCCTAACCTCAACCTTAAAACAAATTCTTAATCCTCAAAGTGTCCTCTGAAATGTTCAAAACGAACAAGTATACACATAAAAAGATAATTAAATAGGTGTTTAAATAAATAATAAAACAGAGCCTGCAGTGTCATCAAATGATCTGATTAAATCTAAAAATACCCAAATATCCTTTCAAATCCATTGTCACACATAAATGATGGCATAATAAACTGGCATTAGTGATAAGCAGCTAAATTTGTGCAATTACTTCTTGAAAGCGTGCATTGCAAAGACAGTTTTGGACAGAGAGAGAAGAGTTCTCTGGTGAATCACTTTGAAATCATCAATGGAACATTGTGGAACCAACAGTGAAATAAAGTCTCTGCGTGTTCAGCCGCCTGTAATATTGTCTATATGCTGCTGTGCTTCTATCCTGCTATATGTTAAGTCTACTCTGATTGATCAGTAAATCGTATATGATATATTCCAGATACATGATAATGTCAGAATGTTATAACGAATAATAAGAAAAAGGCTAATCAATTTACAATGCAGTAGAATGCAACCTCCACTTACTATTTTTCTGTCTTGTGCATGCACTTTTGACCATTGTGTGAATCGGGATTGACTTGGTGTGGAATTTCTACATGTTTTGTCCAGTTGTCATGGTGCATTGTCTGATGCTTTTGCTGATATGTTGATCAATGGGCATTGTCCTCATGAAATGAAAAACATTTAGAAGATGTGAACCCACGTGTAAATTAGGAAAATATTATAGCTGCAGTTGGCAGTTTTGGTAGAAAAGTGGATGTTTGAGTTTCATCCACAGGACATTAAAATATAGATGTTTTAGGTTATAGGTGATCATAAAATGTCTGTGTCAACCTCTGTCATCAGCTGAGTATGGCGAGATACTGTACACTTGTGTCATACATGTCAGGTGATCGGAGGTGATATCTCCATCTTTTTCCATCTAAATTTGAACAGAAAGTATGGAGTGGTTGTGGTGGAACAGCCAATAGGAGCGCCCACTCTCTTTCTCTCCTAACTGATTTGTGGTTACTCAAAGTCACTGTAAAGTGCACTTGAATGACATACAGGACTACACTGAGAGTTGGTGCATATGCAGGTGTGTGCATACTATATGTTTGCGTGTAGGAGAGCACGATGAGTTAGTCAGACAGGAGGAGTCATGTCACACACAAACAGATAAATAAATTGAGAGACACTAGTCTGTGCTGAAAGTAGACTGTTAAACATCTCTCGCTTTAGAGAGGTGCCCAATATATAAGGTTATACTGTACGCATCGCAATTTTGAAAGTAGGATGAACTGTGTGGCCTACAAGAGTGAAAATGTACAGTAGAGGAAAGGTAGTGCAACAGAGGATAGAAAGAATGGCACATGGAGGAGGGGAACAGACATGAAACACATTCCTCTTTCAACCCCCTTTTCCTCTGTCCCTCAGCTCTCTTTTCCACATGGCAGCCACTGTCTGCATGCAGGATTCAGAGCGTAATGGAGGGGAGCTAAGTCTTTGGCCACACAGCAGATAAATGCTTTACTTTCTCCAAGATATCAGGGGGAGATGGCCACGTGCATTGCTTTCATGGGGTTCATTCAGGCAGAAAGCACAAAGCCACCACCATGACAACATCTTGCTGGTGACTGTTGCAGACAAAGCCGACTTCAGTTGAACTTAACCTTTGGGCTTTAGCATGAATATTTTAGTTTAATGTTATCAGCATCACTGAGCGTGATCAACCAGAGCAAACGATGAAAGGGCTACATAAAGTCAGGTGTGATCATATTAGCAAAAACTTCACAAACATAATGCACAACATATCAGATAAAACCAAAGCAAAAATCATTGTCTTTAGAAGCCTGCAACACTAGTATGTATGATGTATGTTACCCATATAGACTTAGAAAGCTACCATTTTCCCATGAGACTTACTTTTGACATTGAGAAACATGGACTTGCTGACATCAGCTCCAACATCGTTGCTGACTCTACACAGGTAGAAGCCACTGTCTTCTTCCAGCACATGCTTAATGAGCAGAGAGCCATTGACCAGCACCTCGATCCGAAAGCCTGAGTTTAGGACGATGGGTTTGAATTGAGGGACCCCGGCACCTGTCACAAAACAAAGACAGAGTCATAAGATGGATATATGGGAAAACATAACCTGGCTCACAGATTTTTACTCTCCATACTCACAGAAGAAGCTAACACTAACCCTATCAACAATATGGCATGAAAAATATACATGAGGGCATTCAACTGTGAGTAGTTTTCTATGACTGAAATACAAACATTACAGGCAACACAAAGGTGGACATCAAGTGTACTAGTTGGCATTAGATCGTATAGGTTCGACTATCTGTTCTGGATTTTAATCCACAACCCTGGTATAACAATTTTACACACCAACTTAAAAGAGATTGTACAAAAAATGAAAGAAATTGGAAATTGGCATTCATGTTTTCAAGGAAATAAGGAAAGACTCAATGAAAAAATACCAAAATGCAGTAAAAGAAGAAAAAAAAAAGCCTGATTTTACCGTTCTCTGATTTTAGAGAACCGTTCAAACCCAAGAGTTTTATTTAAAGTTTTAGATTAGTCACCTCCCCCTCTCCCTGTTATTTTAATGATGCAACACAAAAGACCTGCGAGGAGTTTTTACAGTCTTTTAAAGACAAGGTACATTTTATTAGGCAACAGATCACCCCCCCAGACAGCATTGTATCCACCAGTAGAGATATTTTTACACGATTTTCAACCTGTGTCACTTTCTTTCTTATCAGACATTTTATCAGACATGAAACCAACCATGTGCAGCCTTGATTTTATCCCCACCAAATTTCTTAAAGAGGTTTTTAACACACTCAGACCCAGCATTTTATCCATTGTAAATAGTTATTTAACCCATGGTGTTTTTCCCTCTCTTTTAAGCATGCTGCAGTCCACCAAACCTGGAATGAAGAGCTTTGAGTTACTGCAGCCTGTAATGTATGTGTAATGGTAATCATATATTACCTTTAGAGTACTCCCACTGTATAGTAGGGACAGGATAGCCTTCTGCCGAGCAGTTTAATATCACCGCCTTTCCATAGATGCCATCCTGATCCTTAGGTTGCACCACAAATTTGGGAGGAACTGCAAGACAAGTCACCACAAAGTTCATACTACATCATGTTGTTGTATTGTATTGTTCTTTTCCCTCTTCACCTCCCTCTCCTCACCTCGGACGATGAGCTGGCTCTGGTGCTCCACGGCAGCAGCCTGGTTGCGTGCGATGCAGGTATAGTTGCCATTGTGCATCAGTGTGAGATTGGAAATGCGCAGAGAGCTGGTAAAGTCTATGTTGTCGATGGTGACACCCAGGCTGGCTGGAATCGAGCGGCCGTCCTTCTGCCAGGTGATAAAGACGGGTTGGTCGCCAGACATGACCACACACGGGATGAAGACTCGCTGGCCAATGGAAAACCGAGGGAACTCAAATGGGTGGATGGTGGGTGGGACTGTAGAGTAAAAGTGCAAATATATTTTCCATTTAGGAGTTTTTCCTCAGGCCTGTGGGTTAACATGCCTATAATTTAGGTGTAATTTTAGCAACAGACAACAGGTTTATGACTTGAGCCTCAGAAGTACCCCTGCTATTATTCTGTCATGGCTGAGGTACTTTATAAAGCACTCCCCGTGGTACCTTATTAGTTACATTTCTCTCTTTATCACCCTATTCTCCATGTAAGAACATTATGCTGTGATTTTGCAGGAATGGGAGAAATATTTTATTACTTCTCCCAATGCAGAGCAGTCGAATTCTCTCTCTCAAAGAATATGCATATAACATTCTCTCTCACTTCTCTTCTGCTCTCTGGGGACACTGTAGCCATCGTGAGAACCAGATGCTTTGGAAAATTAATGATTTAAAATAACATTGGAATAAGCGGCACTTCAGCGCTTATTTAATTCACAACAAAATAGGGATAATAGGCTCCTGGGGATTCCCTCACGGCAGTGGCGGAATGCTAAGCAGCTGAGAGGCAAATTAGCTGAGGCAGAATGGAGGCATAGCTTTGTCTACGGTGTGTGATTTCCCCCCTCGCACACTCGTTAGCACGTCAAGGCCCACCACAGAGAGAGAGAGGGAGAGGTGGTGGGGGGGGACATTTCAAATTATGCAGCGTCACTGAAGAAATCTGAGGTTACGCCATTACATATTCAGATGAGCTCCAGATAAGGTGGCTGGGATGATGGAGATTGTGCTTTGCTATCAGTGATGTGTGTGTGTTTTTTTTACGATATACAAATATCCGGTTGAATATCTTGTTTCAAAATGTGTTCTACAAGGAAAGGCTGATACCAAGGTGGAACTTAAAGAATGTATCTTTTAAATGCGATCTACAGCATAAGTGCCAGATGGAAAGACATACTAGGGTCAGCAAACAGACTGATAAAGGGATTGTGTCTTAGGCAAAGCAGACTGAGAGATTAATGATGGACTGCCATGAATGTACTCAACAAATACTCAGGTTTAATATAGTGTGTCACACCCCATCTCAAATAAATGGCCTAAGTTGTTTACTTGACATGGGAGATTGTTGGTAATAATCAAGATGGAGTACCTGAGATTACATGCAGCTACAGCAACTGATTTAATTTTTCTCAATGTTGGACGCTGCTTTAATATCCAGTCACTGTAACTGTGAAGTCGGACCAGACTAGGGTTCATACCTTTTACAGTAACATAGACACTCTGGTGTGTGGAGAGCTGAGGCTGCACCAGAACATTACACGTATATTCTCCTTCATCCACATCCTTCTGCACATCAAACAGCTTCAATGTGCCGTTGTTCTCGAAGGCCCGCTGCCTGTGGTTGTACGGCAGCAAGTTGGAGTCCTTGTACCATTTGATGGAGTAGTATGGGTAGCCAATGACACGGCAGTGGATGTACATGTCCCGCCCAGCGATGGCAGTGAGGTTTTTCATCGGTCTGATGCTGGCAGGCCCTTGAAGAACACATTGGAGAGACAACTCTCTTAAAATGATTTTGAGGCAGGGGTGGTAGTATCAAAGATTGCTGTGCTGTGTTGTGTGTGTTTTTCAAGACACCACAAAGTTGACATGCCTTGATTTATTCAGATGATAACAATTAGAAATGTTAACCGTAAGGAATGTCAGACTGCGCGAGTGAACATCCTTGAACTCTATTCCACTTTTTCTTGTCTGACGCAGATACCGGTATATCTACCCATACTGAAATTAGCACCTACCCATAACCAGCATAAAGCATAAAGTTCCAACTGTAAAACATATATTTTGCTCTAAATAACAAATAAACAGCTCCAATTTTAAGTCCATGCTTAGTATTTTTGGATATGGCACCTCATTCTGATCTATTTTTCTGACAGAACAGAGTTCCTCAGCTCAATGTCTATCAGGAAACTGGATTATTAGGTTTCTTTTTTAAAGCATTGCAGAAAACAGTTTAAGTAGGCTCTGTAGTGTACTCTGAGCCCGAGCATATCCTGGGTTGCTACTCTCTTTAGCGCGATTAAGGAGCCAACGATGTGAGAGAAAGTCATTACACTTTCCCCGCAATGGCACCTGTGGAGATTCATCTTCATTGCTCGGCTGCATTCGGCATCCAAGAAACCATGCTAAAATGGCTAAAGGATCGCCCTATTTAGCCTCACAACATGCAAGAATGAACACAATCAAATTAAAGTAATCAGAGTACAGAAAGCACCTCTTGCTCTCTGCAGAAGAATAATACTGGTAATAGTGGTGAATGATCCAGTATTACTACTACATGACAACAGCGATCCAGCCAACCGTGTCTCTGTACAGAGCAGACCACACTACAGCCATACAGTGGTGCCCCAATATAAAGCTATCAGCAGGTGTTGGGTAGGAAGCAGAACATGAGAGAAGTTCATGCTGAAGGATCGCCTAATAGAGACTGAAAAAGCACTTGTCGTAATCTGGATATGTAAGAATAGACTGAACCTACATTACTAGGTTTCTATACATGAAACCTATACATGAAAATTGAAATATCTTGACAAACGTAGTCTGGCATTCCTTTAACATCGGCACGCCAATGTGCTTTAAACACAGTCAATTAGAGAAATATCATGGCAGAATATATCAAGACATGTTGATGTGTATATGTGATGATGTGCTGGAAGAGTTGATTTGACAAGCACCTCTTACGTTTATTCGCGCCTGGTAGGAAACTGTCCCGGCCGAGTTGTTGCAGATGCAGCGATACACCCCTCCATCAGGAACCTGGGTCTGGCTGATGTTGAGGTAGCTGACCACGTGTCCCTCTGTGTTGGTGTAGTAGGAGATGCGGTGGCGGCTGTCTCGTATCACAGGCTCGTCATCCAGGGTCCATGTCACCCGTGGCTCTGGCGTGCCCTTCACCGTGCACGACAGTGAGACAAACTCATTGATGTTGTAGACCTTCTCACTGAATGAAGCCAGAATCTTGGGGGTGCCATCTGGTCAGTAGAAGGAGATGGCAACAAACATTTTATGATTCTGCACTGATAATTACAAGAAATATCTTTCCACCAAAAGTCAGTTGTATAAAAAGCAGAGTATAAAGCAAACAAATACAACTCCCTTTTCTGGTTCCACAACATCATCGATCATCATTATTCTCCTTATCCTGAGGGGGTCATGAGAGACAAACACTGCAGCACTCCCAGCTTTTGTAACAGTGTGCAACCCTCTTTCAGACAATCAAAGAATCATAGATTGGGCCTCAGGTGTATTGCAGCACTCAAGCACCATTCTCAGCCCAGAAGAGAGAATGAGCACACAGGCATGCTACGTGCACACACAAAGCAAATGCTAATTTGGTTATGACACACTCATGTATTTCCTCTTAGAACACTGACCTTCCAGTATGACTTGAACAAAGTCCTGCGCTGACATCTTGCCATGTCTGGCAAAACACTGATAGGCACCTCCGTCGCTCTTGGCCATACCAGCCATTACCAGGTTCTCTCTGTTCTGGCCTGTCATGCGGACGCTGTTACTGGGGTAGATGAGCTCTCCGTTCCGGTACCAGGACAACTGGTACTCCTCAGAGCCAGTGACACTGCAGGACAGTGACACCTGGCTTCCCACGCTCCCCTTCACCTTCCGTGGACTCACCATGACCTTCAGGGGCTCTGTAGGAAAGTTCAGAAGAGTTCAGTCAGTGGCTGCTTTTCACTGAAAACGATTAAATTAAAATGATATGTCATCATAACCTGTTTTATCAGTGACAGATTAAATAAGCCACCTGCAACATACAAGGTACCCACACAAAAGAAGGAAACAACATCAGTGAGTGAGAATAAACTGAGTGGAATCTAGTTCTTAAACCAATGAGACTTCCCTGCTGTTAACTGTTATGAAGCATCATACCACTGTGATACAAATCTCCCCAGTGATTTAACAACAGCCCATGAGCACTGACCTTTTACCAGCAGTCTGCCAACCACCTCAGCATTGCCATAGCTGTTCCACACCTCGCACACATATGTCCCAGTGTCACTGGCATGGGCTCTCTCTATCAGCAGGCCTGTCACACTCTGTCTGAAGCGTGTGTCGGACTCCAGCGGCCGGTTGTCCTTCAGCCAGCGGTATTTGGGTGCGGGGTGACCGGAGGCCTTGCAGGGCAACTCCACTCGATGAGATGCCATCACCTCACGGCGCTCGAAACTGTCCAGGATGTGGGGGGCGGAGTTGGTGGGATCTTCAGGAGAAGGGAGTTAGGAAATTGTTTATAGACGCTGATATGGTAAGATCATCTGTTCTGTTTGTCGTGTCTAATTGTAATGATAATCACAGTGGTTGTGTGGATAAAACACCATGATGGTCAGGTGGTGTAAAAGGTTAACAGTAAAACTACAGTGACCAAGTTGTCTTGATTTATTTTGCTTTTATATGCAGAGTGTAGTAAACTTCTAGCAAACACCACATACTAAGTTCTGAGCAACAAATAATAGTGCACAGCTGTTTTCAAAGTACATTTATGTGAAACACTGGCGGCATGTCCCTTTAAATGATTTAAGGTAAGGGAGGGCATTCTTCGTGCAGGCAGAGTACTGGTGACCTTTATCACATGTCATCTTCCCTTTAATTCATGTGTATTTTCCTGTCACTCTCCATTCTACTCAATTTATCGAGATCGTTTTTCACAAGCATGAATTTATTTCCATATGCTTCTGTTACATTTCGCCAACATCACGTTTTAGAACCAAAACGAACCTGCATTTAAAATCAAATAAAATACAACAGGGTGACTTGCATGATATGTATTAACATTCATTTGAGTAAATTTTGTACACATTTTTTCACTTGTGTTATTCATTTGAATAACACAAGTGTGAGAGTGAATGGTTGTTTATTTCTGGGTGTTTGCCGTGCGATGGACTGGTGACCTATCAAGGGTGTAACCGCCTTTCGCCATATATCAGCTGGGTTTGGCTCCAGCCCCCATGACCCTCATTTGGAGGATAAAATGGTAAACAATGAGTGAGAATTTAAAGAATGAACACAAATGACTATATAACAACACAGATATTTAGGCACATCCTCTTACCTGAGACAATGAGACGGGCGCTATTGCTCTGCCGGGTCTCTCCTGTGTAGCGATGGCGTGTCATACACCTGTAGTTGTACAGCCCGTCTTCCATTTGCACATCCAGGATATACAGGGCTCCCGTAGATGTGATGAGAAACCGCGACACTGTTAATATAAAAAATAAAACGTATTAGGCTACTGAGCATTACTGATGAATGTTGCGACAGTTACAGTGCAGCATTCATGAATTATAAGTGACTGTGGACCAATCAGTGCAAAATATCACCTGATTTAAGTACAGTACATCATCTGGGTTTAATAATGATCTATTGCCAGCAGCCTACAGAGTTATCATTGTTTGATCTCTACTCAGCTCTGTTGCCTGGATCAACACGTTTTATAAAAGAAACACAAACTTGTCGTATGTGTAATACACACACAATTATTAATGAAGCTTGAGCGTAAGCTCGGTCAGAAAGACTAATCTTTACTTGCTTCCGTTGCAGTATTTATGTTTCGCCCTGTCTTTATCTCTTCTCATGCATGCATCCATACTCTAAGTTGACACTGTCATTTTCTGGGGCTCAGATCAGCTGGTCTTGTCTATAAAAACTCTTGCTGCCATCTTTTTTTTTTTAAATATATTGTTCTCTTCCTGTTTTGGGTCATTCATGTTGCTGCAACATGTCCCCTTCTCTTCTCACATTGCTTCTGTACAATCTGTAATAAATCATTTTCTTTCTGTACACATCCCAATGACTAGTAGAAGACAAAAAAAAAGTGGTTTCTGAAACTGTGTGTGTGTGTGTGTGACATCAGAAAGGATCAAACAACAGATCAATATCCTCCGATTTCATCACAGGAGTTAGCAGGCACTTTACAACAAATACACGTCTTACAAAAAGCTTAAGCATGTGTGCATGTGTGTGTCGCACACTCGTTTTTTTTATGCACTGAAATTGCTACCTTACACATTCTAAAAGAAGAAAACACCGAAAATCCAATATTGAAGTCTCTTAGCAAATATTTGCAAGTCAAGTGAGGTGCGCAGCGCTGTGTGATTGTAGTCACCAAACATCTGCTGCAGCCCATTTAGCTCAGCACAGCTCTGAGGCACTGTGACAAGGCTGTGTGTTGTGCAGCAGTGTAACACAGCTCGTTATCATGTAGCTCATCGCTCTCCTCTCTCTCTTTCTGCATCTCTCCCAGGGGATCTCTCTCTCTCTCTCTCTCCCTCCCTCTCCTTTTCTCAGCTCCAGACTAAAGCACAGGCAGCCAGGGATCACAGAGCACTTTGATAAGGCATGGCTGCACAGGTCAGACATGCTAATATCATGCTAATGTTATGCAAATTTGTGTGAACACATGGCAGAGGAGAGAGGTAGTCGGTGTTTATGAGGAGTGATGTGTGCTGTAGCTGGTGGCTGCCGGGTTATTTCATGTCGCTGATGACGGGGAAGTCAGACGGGGCCAGTGCAGGGTGGGGGGACTGTGGCAATATTGGCAGATATAATGCAGACTTTATGGGCTGTTGAATTACTCTCATTAAGCCCTGTCATGACAGTTTAACACAGATTAAGACTTGCTTGTAAAGGCTTGTGCATACTGCATGTTGAAATAATGAAAAAAGGGCCTAATAGTGCAGCTTATGAATCTTTACATTTGATCACATATGACATGTTTTATGATACAGACAAACAAACAAAAAACTCTCGGCCAAAAATAAGCTTAATGTGTAATTTGTTTTTTTTGTGTGAGGACCCTTTGAGGTTGTTACAGTCACAGAAAATTGATGTGATTACAGATGACTCCCAACAGTATTTACAGATTAAATTAATGTTGCAATGAGAAAGGGGTGACTGAGAGGACAGCGTGAAATAAGAAGGAGAAGGAGGAATACACAGAGGAGTGTGTCGAGGAAGCTATTGTGAGCAAGTGTTGACCTAGTTAGAAACGAGGGAGCATGGATTTGATATCCTGGAAGTTTTTTCTTTTTTTTCCCAGCTTGTGGTCGAGATGCTCTCATGTATGACAGGTAACCAGTGGTAAAATGAGGCGGACAGGGAAGGTAGTTCACACCTACACTGCAAGTATGTGTCTGTAATTTCTGTTTCATTTACCAGGACACGACACGAAATATTACCAAACCTGAATTGTTCTTGCGGCTGTTCATTTTCATAGAAAGACACATTTTATGCAAAGGCAGGAATGCAGGCTGTCTCTCCTGTATTTCCTTTCTGCTCTTCCTGTCTCTTTCCCCTTCTTTGCCTCTGAAAGTTGCCTGGCATCAAACGTTGACAAGGCAGGCTTGTGAATGAGCAGAACTTTCATTAGAGCAGACTGCCTGTCACTGTAACAAAGGGCCAGTGCTGAGAGAGGGGAGTACGCTTGTGCTTTAAATGTGCATTAAAACAGACACTTGTGTTCACATGTGGGAGTGTGTGATTGTTTCTTGTCTCCCTGTGAATCAAATTGGCTCTGCATTATTAATTTCTAACCTTTGCATACATTTGATATATGAGGGCATTAAACAGGTTTAAATGTAGGTTTAAGAAATCTCTTATATTTCTTATTCCAACGACGTCACTGCACACATTGATGTCGTTGGTCAAATGACCCATTGGGCAGTTATACGATTAACAGAAACAGACAAAACAGATGTTCCTTGCATTTATAGATAGATAGTTCTGATGATAACAGATGTACCTATGCAGCACAGGTGTTGCATATTTCAACACTGCAATGTATAATGGTTGTTGGTGGTATTAACTAAACTAAAAATAGTCAGAAAATCATTCCAAGAACCAGCACATTCGCACCTCAAATATACTGAACAATAATAGCATGTCCTTGCAAATGGACGACATTTGTGTCTTTGCTTGCACCAGCGCTGCAAGTATCTTAGATCCCACTGGCTTGTGTGGGTCTGTTTATTCAGGTATTATTTTTGCACGTATAAATGCACTGAATCTGTCTTCTTTACGTGTGTGTGCATGTAACTGAGTGCCAATGTGTTTATGCAGCATACAGCTGCATGGAGAAATGGTCAATAAAAACGATCAAAGGCGCTCCACTACACTTTTCCCTGCTCCTCTCTGGTCCACCTACTGCATACTAATGCCACCTAAGAGACAGCCTCCACTGTTCCTGCAGTGTGTTGGAGTGTGTGTGTGTGTGTGTGTGTGTGTGAATGAGCACACTAGGCACATGTCCACACCTGGGTGTATTAGTGTATATTTCTGAAACTATGGCTTCACTTCACCCCAGGTGGCTCGCAGGACCATCAGTCGTCTCCTCTTCCCTTCCCTGGCTCAACCAGCTGCTTTGGCATCAATGGTGCCACAAACACAAGTCCCTTTCTGTGGATGCACACTCAATAGATTCAATTAATCCCCATATAAGCCACAGTGAGCCTGCAAGTGGACTCCTTGTTTCGCACAAACGGGGATGCTTTGCGGTTCTTCGATCAGACCTAAATTGCTTCTGAGACATAATAGAAAGAGTAAGAAAAGTCTGAATCATGAGTGTGTGTGTGCTCCATTGCTGTTGTTAAATCTTTCACCAAGGACAGTTGGTCACTCGTGCGGATGTGTCATCACTAGACACACAGGTTAACATACGAGAAGCTTGCGTAACACAATGACACATGGTGACATCGCTGAGCACTTTGAGCTACACTTCAATCTGCCTATCCGCGTTACTTTGGCTTCTTGTATTATTCCTGGTTTTATAATTGAGACGTGAGCAGAGGAAGGGTGAAATGGGAGGAGGAGGAGGAGGGAGGGAAGAAAGAAAGAGAGGGGGAGGAAAGAGAAAATAAAAGATCAAGAACGAAAGAGCACTTCTGGGATACAACCACTCTCTGTCATCTAAAATGACTTACAAATTAGCTTACAGCGGTGTGCTCCCAGTGAAGGGGAAAAAAAAGTGACAACTTTCATATGCTAATTCAGCTCATGCAGAGCAATTATCAAAAAAATGTCAGTACTGTCTATCTGACAGATCTGAGCAGTCTTACCCAGTCCTTTGCCTGTCTCCCTCAAAGTAAAGATCAAACCTTATAAGCTTTTGGGATTTTTTATACTGTGCACGGCATAGAACACAACGCAAAGACATTCTACACACCGTGCGTTCACACTGCAGTGCTGCATGTAGCACAATCCTCAAAAAATTTGGTTATTACCATGAAATCATTTTGTTAGGTGAGACAAAAAATGACTACAGTATTTTATCACATGACCTTAAACATCTGAACCTCGGGAGAAGATTATAATTGTCTCGTCTGTGGACTACAACAGTCTGGGTGCTGCTTATGACGAAACCCATGGAGTCAGCTAAACAATGCTGATAAAAAACTGCTTACTCATCACTCTGTGGGCAGCGTGAATGTCTTGGAGTGTATTAGTGAGTGGAGCATGGTCCCTGGAGACAGCTGGCTCACAGTGTCACTGTAACCTTGGCCACTAAAAGTCACACGGTTTGACCATAAAATAAGTAAACAAACAAACAAACAAACAAACAAACAGAAGTTTAATCCAAGCTACAGATTCTCACGTATTTGTTTCGGTATTTTAACTCTGTATTATTTAAATAGGATATAAGGTAGATGAGTATAATTAGGTAGTACAACATAATCAAAGTGTTTATGAATGAGGTGATTACCATTTGACCAACAAAACAATATACTAAACTTATAATTTATAGAAGGGATCTGACGATATATGATCTTATTGCGTATGACAATAAAAAGCACCCACAATAATTAGCAGGATAATTGTGACTGGGTAAATCTGCATGAGTGACATGAAGGAAAAAAAACAAAAACAAAATACACTCTTAGTGGTTTATACCACATGGGGGTGTGCTATCTGCAAACAAACACATTGTGAATCACAATTATTTAGATCAGGATACTGTATGTGATATATGTGACTGGTGGATGATGGATTAAAATGATAGCAACAGAAAACTGTTGCATATTTACATTTATGCAAAACATTGTCATCTCTTCACTGTCAATTCAACTCCTGTGTAGTTAAATAAAACATTTAACAAGCTACTTATTTTTAATCGTCTGATACTGCAGCCATCTAAACACCATATGTAATGCCACATTTCTTCCCACTATGAGAATGTCACACACTGTCTGGCGCCAGATTTGCCGGTGCAGTCTGTGAGTAATAATGAGTGTATGATGAGCCCAGGAGGGCCTGTGTTGTAATTAGGCCTGGTTAGAGTTATTGGCAGAGTGACTCCAGTTTGATCAGGCTGGGATAAGCAGCTCTATGCAGAGGGAGATCCCACCGATTTAGAGCCCATCTAATAAAAATCATTTGTCATTCTTACAGAAGGCACAATGACAGCTGCTGGGGGTTGCCGTAGCAACATACTGGCCGCCATTCCCTTAGCAAGCACTATACTCCCAGTGCTGTAAATGGTGGCGAGGCGGAGAAGCACACATGTGCATGTATGACACCGTGAAAAGTTGAAATGCTTTCATTTCTGTAAGACCTTTGTACGCCAAGGTGTTACAGAAATTATTCTGCCAAAATCTTTTTGGATTTTTCTTCATTTATATTTGTACTTCCAAAATAAATGAAGCACAGCATGTGCACATAAACACAAACTGACAAAGCTTAATGTGTAGCTAAACACTTTTTTTCAGGTGTATAAGGGTATCTAGGAATGTTATTTACTGACTGAGGTGCAAATCTTCACAGTTTAGTGTAAAATATAGACATATACGTCAGCTTATCTACTGCCTCTTTCTAGCCAAACACCAGATACTGCATTCCAGTTTTGGCATTTGCTATTTTATTGTCAGCTGCAGATACACATTTTAGAGACGGCCAAATATGAACTAATTCTGGTCTCCTCAGTTCTTTGTTTTCATCTATACATAATCAAAATAGACCTTTGAAGGTGTCATTTTAGGCTTTTACGCTTTCAAATATCTGCAAAGAGAGAGTCATCAAAGAGAATTGCAAAGTCAACTTTGACTATGTAATTGTCAAGATTCAATTTTGATGGTAAATTGATTAATAAGTCAATGGGTTTTGGGGTGAAAAAATGAAACTAAATGTACACCTAGTGTCAGAAGCTTCAGAAGCAGCAGCACATTCATGTGGCCCAAGCTCCTGCAGAAATAAATGAGGGTGTGCAGGAAAACACACAAATTGAGCACCTGGCCTAATTTCTCATCACACCTGGATGACAAAGTTGCAGCAGCGGCTGCCTACAGTATCTGCCAGTGACACAGTCGAGTCAGAGTAGGGGGCTGCTTTTTTATTTTTTTTTTTAATGGCTGCTCCTAATCAGCAGCAGCATCCCCTGCTCATTAACTAGACACATACTAGCCTAAGGCTAACAGCCTCATATGTCAGCCACAGATAAAGCTGTCATCTTCTGCTTGACTGAATAAACTGCTATTAAAACTAGATGCAAATGGATGTTGAGCGATATTCAAATCATGAGGCAACAGGGAGGCTTAAAACCCTGAGGCGCTGAGCCTCGTGCCTGCTCCACATTCCTCTGTCATGTTAGAAGGGGGGAATTTTAGATCCTGTCTGTGTTCGAAGTAATGTTCTACAAGACACCTGAGATCTCTATGAAACAGTAGGTGGGTTTCCATCAGCCTGCTCTTGTAAGTAAACACAGGACACTCATAAATGTTTTTACACTTAAAGTGGTAGAGTGGTGTATCTATAAAAGGTAAATGAAAAATGAAAGGAACGGAAACAGATTTAGTGAATAAAAGAGGACGTTTATAAATCATGAGACTGAAACGTCCGTCCTGCTCTACTTTTCGGTGAAATAAAACCACAACATTCTTCCGCTTAGTGCATGAAACAAATACTACAAAAGTAGTTAGAAGCAGAAATGAAACGCCACCATGTATCAACAACTAGTTGAACCTTTTGTTTACATCATCAAGTTGCACCTTCTTAGGCCTTTAAACATTATAACACACACTTTTAAATAGTCTAAATACTTCTCTGTGATCAACTAACAACAAGGACTCTTCAGTATGAAGCCAAACAGCTGTTAGTCCCGCACATTTATTACAATAAAGCTTTGGTGAAAAAAGAAAGAAGGGAATCAAGGAAGTGCTGAAATCCTAAAAGTGCTTTTACTTTGAAAGAGGAATAGGACATGTTGTGTTTGTGACATATGTGACTGATACACAGTATGCGGAAACTGCAAAGAAAGATCTTTTTTTGTAGTCATACGGTGATCGCTAAGGTGAATATATTGAATGTGACTGTGCACTTGTGCAGCTGCCATGTCAACCCAACAACATTGGCAGTGCAGGCACAGCTGGCTGTGTGGACACACCAATGAAACTCTATCTCATCAACAATTTACCAAATCAAATACTGGACAGTGTAAGAATGGACTATATTCATACACAGGATACATTTGGCAGACACTGACATAGACGGACTTTGTTCTCCATTGTTTCCAGACAGCATTTTTCCTCCAGCAGACAACTGTTCGTCAGGTGAAGTCAGAACTACGGAGGCAACACAATATCTTTCAAACCTCTGTGTGTATTATGTGCATGTGTGAGTGTGTAATTAGCCAGTACTAGAGTTGAGCTATTAAACCCCTCATGGTTGTGTTTACAATGCTATCATTGGTCTCTCTCTGGCCAACACTAAATGAGCCAGTGTTGAGCCTCAGCTGTATAATCATGAATATTCATCTCTGTCTGTGTGAGAATATGTGTGTGTGTGTATGTGTGTCTAGCAGGCGTTAAGGAAGCTATTAACATCTACTCAATCACAGTCCATCACTTTGTCTGGATAATAAGTCAAGCTGACAACAATTCTACTTATCGCCAAACCCCAAACAAAACAGGCTTTGTTTCGGGAGCAAGAAAGAGTTGTGCCTGTTTTCAGGCCAGCAGATGTTCCCCTCAAAGAGCCATACACCAGGTCAGGGTTATCAGGGTGTCCCATACAGTGTTTTTTCACTGTTTTATTCCTACTTCCACTTCTGTATGATGAAAGTGTCAAATTAAAGAAAGGGAAAGGCTATGAATACCCTTGGTGGCACTTTGAGAAGAGAAATCAACTATAATGAAGGCACTCTCTTGGACAGAGACACACTTGGAAATAATATTTGTGCCCACACAAGGGCCAATTTCAATGCGCAGCAATGTGGTTTCCATGTAAATGTGCACATCATGACACGATTATTAATTATATTTATAAGTGAGAACAAGACAAGCCCTCAAAGCCCTTGATAAACTGTGATAACCTGAGTGTAAAAGAGTTACTCCCACAGTGCCATTCCCCTGGGACTTTATGGCACCACATTCCCGCTTATGGACAAGGACTTAAATACAGTGCTCATTGGTGTTTCATGGTAATTTGCAGTGGCAAGTGAAGCAGGCAATGCTGCACTGTGAGTAAAGCAGAGGGGGCACGAGGAGGATTAGATAATCAAACAGTGTGCCACTTTAAATAATCTCTGGCTCCTCTGGGGGAGGTGAGACTTAAAGCTGGAGCCCTTCTGCTTTAATTGTCTGATTTTCTCGTCATTACTGTTGAGGGCCTCAGTAATTCAGGCTCATTAAATATTCAGGAGCCACACTGTGAAGGGGAGAGATGAGGAAGTGGCAGGAGAATGACAAAGGTATGTAAGGGAGTGAGAGAAACAGAACACAAGTGGTCACTACTGCTTGACAAAAACTGAAACAAAAATATACTTTACACTTTCAAACTATGAATTATAAAATAATCTACAACACACAGCCCCTGTTTTGCATATAAAACAGGAGCTTGCCTCATTTTGTACTAACATAAAAAAAAGTAAATTCCCACAAGACTTTTGTAATGTTTCACTTCTGAATTTTTTCGAATGTTCCAATGTTAAAGAAAAAATATGGGAGCACCAACATGTGTTGATCTAAAATAAATAAGAGAAAAACAACCCATAAAGCAGATTTTACTGAACTTAATAGACAAGCTGAGTGGAGCTATCCATGGTGCTGAACTACACCACAGACAGAAACACCTTTTCAACTGTACTGGTTTTAGTGGAGTGGCACTATAACAAAAATGCATCAATGGACCACATTATAATATACATGATGGACTACAATGGTAAAATGATGACAAAATGCAAACTGTTAAATACCTTTCTAGTATTAGACTGATGAGATGACATTTGAATCCAGCAAACTGTTCTTTTATTACTAATGGTGAGTTGAAAATATAAAAGAAACCCAGACAGACATACTGCGAGTATGAACATTATCTATAAATGGAAAGACTGCAAACCACATTACAGTGATTATGTCGAAGAAAGTGAAGAGACAGAGTGCTGCGCTCTAATGAGTCACCCGCTCTGATCATGGCCCCGAGCAACAGCCTGCATCTACAACACTACAACACAAACGACATGTTGACATGACATTTAATCTGGTTTTCAGTCTGTAAGACCTGAGTTTTCATAAAGGAGTCAGAGAGCAAGCTAATTTTGCTCATGTCTACTGTTTGTTTTTTAATAGAATCAGAGTACATTTTCCTGTTCTGCTAATGCTGGGCCTGATTTTAAACTATCTACTTTACTTTGTACTTTGATAAAATACATGCACACATCTACTAAATAAGTAAGGAAAGCCTTAATGTCTGGCTTGTATTTACTGTTGATATGATTCAGTACTAATGAAATATAAAAGGATTTTTAAACATGAACATTATTAATATTATTATGACATGTACATTTGGGAAAACACAATACACTGTTACAAATTATACTATTTAGCTAATAACTACAGTACATTATATGCAATTGGGTAGTTTAGTAGAATTACCCAATTAAATTTACCCAAGTAAAAAGTTACATGCTTTCATGCATATTTTTCTCCATTTTGAACAGATGCTTATCAAGCTTATTAAGGTCGTTTGCATAAATTGTTACCTAATTTACCTGCTAATCAAGATACAAAACCTGTAAAATGCCAATAATTATACTGTGGGAGTTAAACCTGTTCAGATGTTGAAGTAATTGCAGACGCAGATGTAAACTAATAAACATGTTTATCAGGGAAAATGACAGAGGCTCTTGTATCGCATGTTACTAATATGAGGGTTTGGAACAAAAGCTATGAGCAGATAATGTTCTCTGTTTAAATTCACTCATACACTCCTGGTACATTTCAAATTGCACAAATAGATGTTTCCATCATGTACCATAGAGTTTGGAACGGTAAAGCTCTGGATCGGGCGTTTCGACTGAGAACAGTACCTTTACTTTTTAGGCAAGGTGTGGGGCTGTGCCCGATGGCCACGCACAACAACAGACAATGGAGTACATCCAGGAGCTGAACTTGTTTGTGCTCGGTTTGTGGTTGTTTGTCTCAACAAGACATCAAGCTTAACTCACAAGGGAGTGACATATTTCTGTTGCCCAATCCCCTTACTGCCGTTGGGTGGAGCCGGTCTAACCGTATCGTACCATTTCCCTCTGGTACCCTAAGGGAAGGGCGGGTTATTTTGGTACTATTCCTAATGGGAATGCAACAAAAAATATGCACCGTACTGTACCAAACCGAACCGTTCCACTCGGTGGAAACAAGGCACCCGAACCTGAATTAAACCTAAAGGAACCTAAATTAAACATTTTAAACATTTATTACATTTCTGTAAAGGTGAAACAAATATAAACTACATCCATAAAAATTATAGAAATCCATTTTCTATGGCTTTATCCTCCATATGAGGGTCACACAGGGGCTGGAGCCGAAATCAGCCGACCCAGCTACGGTTAATGTAAAGTGTCCAATTAACCTAATTCCCAATCTGCATGTTTTTAAACTGTGCGAGGAAGCCAGAGAACCTGGAGAGAACCCACATGCATACATGAAGAACAGAACACACAAAATGACTCAAGGGGTCAAGGGGGTGACCTTCTTGCTGTGAGGCGCCAATGCTAGCCACTGCCCCACAGTGTGACCTAGTAAATTATACGACATATTTAATTATCAACCACTACTCTTTTCATGGAAGAGGCAATAACAAACGGACTCCTCACACCTTTTATCCCCGTTACATCTTTGTTGGGAGAATGCACAGGCGTATTTACAGGATGACGTGACCGCCATGTAATCACGTTCTCACTGCAGCTGCCTCTCTTCCTGCAATGACTCAAAATCACAATAATAAAAAAAAACATCTCTCCTTTCCTTGATATGACTGCTTTTCAATTTCATCTCCCTTCACCCTCCCTTTCTCCCTCTTTGTAGCTGTCCACTCTGTCTCCCTGCTTTTCATCTCTTGCCTTTTTTCTTCCTCCGCCACCCCCACTCTCCCCACAGAGCATTAGCTTGCAGTGGTCAGGCTGCTTGACAGCTGCTCCACCTGAAGAATATCAATCAATGTTGCTTTGGAGACAGAATCAGGTTCTTCTCTTTTATTTTCTAGTCATGTTTCCCTCCAATTGTCTCCATTTTGCATGTGGCTACGTGGTTTGTTTTGTTTCTCATACACAGTGTGAAGATTTATATACATCTTTAGGTAAGGGATACTGAGATAAATAAATAAAAATAAAAATGGCCAAGCTTGAAACATACAAATCTGGTCATAAATTTAAACAATACAAACAAGACAAATACAACTGTCAGCAATCAACATATTGAATTGATGTGCTATACTTTATCACCTTATGCTGCTAATTACATTGAAGTGTGACTAATTGAGTTGCAGATACGAATCCCAAGATGTCTCACACTATCACTCGAGATGAGGCGGGCAGACAGGCGTGGGACAGAAGTGTCTATCACTGCGAACACATGACAGAAGAGTGAGCACTGTACAAATCATGCTGCTCAATATAGAACAACACTCAATATGCAAATAATCACCATGAAGGACTCTCTGTGCGTCCATGCAGAAGAGAAAAAAAAATTTGGTGATGAAAAACCTTCACTATACATTTCTCTTGTCCTTTCTTTCACATGTTTACTATTTGTTTCCTCACCTAATATTTGGAAAACAGGTTGTGTGATTATATCACCTAGCAACAATTCCTCCTGGATAGACAAATTATCAGGAGACCAATCAAGTTCTTCCTTCTAATTGCTTCAATCCACCCTCCCATATTGCTCACACCCCCATTTCGAGCCAGTGCTGCCGCTGTACTGTGTAGAACAGCAAGCAGTGAAATGGCTCCCAACAGACACGTCGTCAGTGGCACTATAGTGCCAGGGCCGCCAGCAGAGGGTTAAGTAAATATTGGGCAAAGCATCTGCTCTCAAAGTACCATTGTCTGCCTGTGTTCCTGCCTGGTCCTGGCCTGGTATAAATCACGCGCAGCAATTAGTGCCACAGTGTCCCCCTGCCCTCGTTAAACAACCCTGCCTGCTGAGGAAGCCTATAAACACCAGACACCAGCCCGCATGGGTGGAGGAGGGAGGGATGGATGGATGGACACTCAAGAGAATCTCATTGTTTGCATACATTGTTCACACTAGTGTTCTGCTGCTAACAGTAAATAAGAATAAAGCCAATTTCACACAGTACAGAAAAAAAGGGCAATTGACACCATTCCCATTGCCCAGTGACTTGCCTAACCTGAAATGTAAGAGGGAGAAGAAATCAACAACAGCACAATGGAGCTCAGCGACAACGTTACAGTCGTTCCTAATCTTTTACTTCACTCATCGCTAATAAAAGTGAAATAAAAAGAAGGTGAAAGGCAAGGTGAAATAAAATATATGGAGCACTGTCCCAGGTCGTAAAAAGTAAGGGTAGCTAAAAACATTCACGACTAACGGAGATGCTGACAGCCAAAAGATGGATGCGCACGGCTGTCCTGTTTGTCATCGCTATATTGCTCATGTGTAGTTTACGATCAGCATCAACGGAATCTTTTTTTTTAAAATGCATAATATAACATGCATGGTTGTGTACATCAGCATTTATATTCATACATTTAAGGTCCTGAACATCAGCGAAGAAGTCTTAAAAAATGTTTACACCTATAATGTCACTCACAGGGTAATCTGACAACTGGTTTATAATTGTAAAATCACTTCTAAATAACGAATAACAAACCTTATTATAAAAAAAGGCATGCCTGCTTTATGCCTATGTGTATAACCATTACTGATTCAGGCGGACAAAAACACTAGTGGGATAGCATGCCAGAGAGATACAGAACAGAAGTGTGGCCTGCTATTCTTATTCAGCTTATATGAGTAAAAGAGTATGAGCCAATGATGGTCTAAATCATGCTTTAAAAAGTCATAATCAGAGATCAGTGGACTGATTGGCCAATGAGCTGAAACACCTAATAAAACGTCCAGTATAATTTAGTTGACAACAGCTCATGAAAGGACAAAAACAGCGGCTGGTGAGGGGAGAATAAGCCATCAGCAGGCCTATTACCATATTGCTCTAAATTACCACAATCACTGGGGGAGCATTTAGCATGCCACCACCCAGTAGAAGAAAAAGAAAAAAAAAACTAATCAGAATAAATGTAAGTGATTTACATTCTGTTCTCTTTCTGATTGTGCGACCAGTTGCTGCTGTGTCCAGAGTAATTAGGAGTTAATGAGGGTGTTATAGGACACTGGGCACATTTAGAGGAGGAGACAGAGAGACGGACAGTGAGAACGCTCAGGTGCTGAATAACTTGTCGAAAGGAGAGATGCCGCATGGACATACTCTCCGCCACATGACTGTCACTCTGAGACATCAAGGCAGACGACAGGGGAACAGAGAAGGACATGGGAGGACTGATGTGGAGGAGGGGTGTGTGGAAATATCACTGGAGCAGGCTGTAACTGTTGCAGTAAAAAAAAAAACATTGTAGTATACTGTGGGCTGCAAGGAGTGATTTAATTTATCGTCAACTATTTTTAAATTTTGGTTATTTCACTAATTAAAACTAGTTCATCTGATTTATCAGCTGCTTAAATGTGAATATTTTCTTGTACACCATATAACAATATGTTGTGTGGACAAAACAAGACATTTGAGAATGTCATTCTTTCGGGAACAGCACATCGATAATCGGGAAAATAACATTAATTGATTATGAAAATGATCATTTGTTGCCCCAGGTACTTATGTCTCCGGATTTCCTTTTCTTATACTTTGCATCATCTGCTCTGAGGTATCTGCACAGAAAAGACAGGACAACAATTGTGAAACAGCAATCTTTCTGAAATATGCCTCCCTCCAATCCCCTTTTCTCTGTCTCTACTCCCAGACTGAGACCAATTCTCTTGTTTAGGTGCATTGTGTGCGTGTGTGTGTGTGAGAGAGAAAGAGAGAGAGAAAGATGGGGAGAGAGGTGAGCTGGTTACTGTGGCAACCAGGAGAGTGACTCTTAGGCAATGGCATATGCATAGGGAGGGAGGGAGGGAGAGAGAGGTGGAGAGTGCTGATGAAGGGATGTAGTGGAGGGAGGGCAGGGTAGTAGTGGTACTGGGGGGATTGGAAGAGGTAGAGTGCAGGAGGCAGATCAGAGGGAGGTGTCAGTGGGTTACTGCACTCAGAGAGATCCACCCTCTATTTCTACCCTGGCAGAAGAAAGGGAGGCAGAAACAAAAGGAACTGTCTTTTGTATGGTCGCAGTGCTGGATTGGACTGTCAGCGCTTCCTCCTAACAACCTCACTTAGCTGGCTGCTCCCACTCCCAGACACTTCTTTTCTCTATATCCCTGTCTCTCTTTTTACCATTGATACATGTTAACTGTTGCGGTTCAGCTGATGAAGTAAAGCATCACCTTTCATGTTTTCAGAGAGTACAAGGTGGCATCATTAAATACCAACCGACAGTCCCAAAACCACAAAACATCCAGTATTCAACAATTAGACAATGAGTCCTCACTGAGAGGCCACACCTATCAGAGATGTTCATTACTCTGACAAACTTCAACTTAAAAGGGGGTAGTTCAGGTTTTTGTAAGTAAGGTTGTACTGGCCAACCGTGTACACCCCTTAAGGCTTAAAGGCAGGTTGTATCACGCTAAGTATGCACTGCTTTTTGGTCTAAATCTTGGTAGCTATTGGAGGTCATGGGAGCTATGCCTGACATGGCTAAGTACATAGCATGGGCAGCTATGACGGTCATGTGATGTTCCTCACATCAACTATTGCTAGGTGCACTTGAACAAAATACATCCACAATAAGGAGAATAATTTGTACAAGAGCTGTATTTGGGTTGTGTGACGTTTGAGCTAAAGGCATTCATGTGATTTGATTGGCTAGCGTCTGTGTTCTTTGATTGACCCAAAATGCAGTCGGGCATATAACCACTTGTGCATTGATACTTATCACCACAATTCTTTGACAGAACTTGCATTTGTGAAGCAATTTGTATTTGCAAATAAAACATGGGGGAATCGGAAATTGTCTTAAGAAAACTAGTAAGCTACAAAACTGGTTCTTGTGTGGTAGCACTTTTCTAGCACTGCCCACCGATGCATAGCAGTTATAATCACAGAGCCAAGATGAAGTGAAATGGAAGCACTTCAGAGGACAATGTGTCTGCAGAGGAAAAGCTCTCCTGTAACTTTTATGAAAAGTTTTGATAAAATCTTTGTAAACCACCTAACATAGCAGTAGACCATCAAACTAAAAACACAAATGTTCAATATGTGCTTTGGTGCATGAGAGTGAGCGCTTTACAAAATTCAGTGCCATTGTGACTTTACTGGCCTGTTGTGAAGACAAGAGGAAGATGATGGTAAATACCCTCTAACCTTGTGACAGGAGCCCACAGAGAAGCAGCCTGCCAAAGACAAACAGAGCTATGGGGTGGTTGTAATGAATATGCTGCCCCCTACGGTGGGGATGACCTTATAAACAACAACAAACTGTCACTATGGCCAAACCTGCAGGGAGATGCCCTCTGTGCAAGGGCAAATGGCCTGGAATTCACTTGACAGGGCTGAGAAAGCTCACGGAAGGGACTCATATTGGATGTAATCACACAAGGCTGCTGGTTTATTGTAGGCTAATTTTAACAATGAGTCAAACACAAAATCCACCCATCATCCAGCTGACCACATCCATCATTTTTGCACTTCATGTCAAAGTTATTTGCTTTGCTTATCCAGGTAGATCATCAAAAGTCCCATCAATTGCTGCGTAGGTAAATGTGCTCCCACTGTGTCGTGTAACGCTAACTGACTGCTTTTATTATACAAGACAAGCTACGCCTGCAGTTGCTGTGATCTCAGCAAGATGCTTGGAATCAAACAGCAGAGGAGAGACATCCTCATGTTACAAGGGGGACTTTCATGTCACCATGAAGGAGACATAGAGGAGCGGTGGTGGAGGGTTAGAAGTCAGAGCGAGGCATATGGCATCTTGAATTTTTGGGCAATGAGAGTTGACAGGTTAACTGAACATTTGGCAAGGGGGTGCCGAGTGGTAGGGGTGCACAGGGAGAGCGGGTAGAGGAGGGGCGGGGAAGAAGAGGCGGAGGAGATCCGTGTAGGTTTTTGCATGTGCGAATGTGTGTATGTGTGTGTTTTGGGTGAGAGGGGTAGGTGGGTACGGTTGCTAAACATTCCCATCTGTTCATATCCCGAGGCGCTACTAGGGCAGTTAACTACAGTCTTATGCAGATGAGGTGTTGCTGTGCTGACTCCTTCCACTTACAGCAGATATATTATTCAAATATATTTGAATAATAGAAATGACTGGATGGGGAAACAAGGAGTAGCTAAGGTCAAGCTGTTTCCTAGGGACTGTTTTGCCTTTTACCATGCAATGATCACAGCTTCTTCAGAATGTGTTAGTGCCTTAACTATGTCCTCATTAGGGCTCGCCTTCCTCTGGGCCTCCAGTACCATCCCAAGAGAGAGATCTGCCTAACACAAGTCCTCTATGCACACTGACATGCATGATTTGAGCTATTAGGATATTGCTGGATGCTAAGTGAAACTTAAGTTCCTTGTCTCTTGAAATTATTGTAAACATAAAATAAAGGAAGTAGCTCCTGCAAGCTGCATTTGCTTTAATTAATTGATACATGAATGTCGTTCCATTTGTAACAACTGTTACTTGTTGTTAACGTGTTATCATGTCTTGCCTGGGTCTCAACATGACTTCTTAAAGAAAAGGAGAAGTGTTCTGAGGGTACAGTCAAGCAATTTACACTAACAGTATATAAAACCAACTATAAAAACATGTACTGTAATAAAGCTGCAACCAGTAATAAAACTGTTTACATTTATCATTCTAAACACCCTCAAGTAACAGAAGTGGACAGTCAGTTGAGCGACTAAAAAAAAAAGGGTTTTGTGGGGTAATCTACATCCCCATTCTTAGATAGAGTTATGTTGTGCGAGCCCCCATACATGCACATGATTGCATGGTCTAATGAGGATAAGGAGCTTTTGATTCAACGAGGGGGACATGAGGGGGAAAAAAAAAACGGGTAAAGAAGTGGAAGAAGAAAAGCAAAGTCCGGACTGATTTGAGTCTGGTAAACTGTCAGAGAGTGGGATTACCCCACCAAATCCCTGGCGAAAATAGAGGCCTAAGTTATTTACTAGCCTTACAACCAGCTGCAAACCATCTGTACTTAATTGTAAGACACAAACTTTATGAAGATCAACTGGGGATTTGACCACAAAGCCTCTTATGCCACTGAATTGGTGTCCCTGCTTTGAGGGAGAGTATGGGCGGGTGCCCGAGACATGTCACATGCACTTTGGAGAACATGAACTCTTCTGCTCTCGCTCTCTCTTTAGTCAGACAGATCCTGTTGCATACTGTATATGCACAAACCTTATGTATAACACACACACAGAGGCCATGGACCTTCAAAACATTTAATTAGCTTGAGCTTTTTTTTTTTGCACAAGTTCAATCATTAGCTCTTCCAATTAGGCATGTAAGTAGCCTGATAGCCTACACTTAACCGTGGAAGTCAGCATGTGAAAGACAATACCTAGATTGGACATGAGATATGAGGCCTGTACAAAACCTGCATGTAGCATTGTTAAATGTAGGTCGTTGCATTATAGTGTTCTGGCTGCCATCTGAAGACAGGAGATAAGAGGTCCTGTCCAAGCCATTGAATGGCAGGTAGCCAGCCTAATCCTATTTAACAAGATCTGGGCTGAATGTGGGATGGGGTGTGTTGGTGGGGTCACATGAGGAGCCCGTAGGGGTCAGACTGTGGCATTGTGGTTGGATGGTGCGAAACACTGCATAGCTTATCAACAATAAAGCTGACACCGCGCTGCTCTGCCTGCATCTGTGCCTAAACAGAGATATACAGCAAATGCATGTTGAGCGCCTGTGAGCAATGTAATCACAAAGTGCACATTCATGTGGAAAATAGCATGGCGATTTACATGTTTCTGAAGGGGAAGAATGAACAAAAATGAGGAAGTAGGGCTTTTCCCAAACGCCTCACTTCGAGGAATGTAAGACAAGTTACCCAAGAACATTGTAGGATCTAAGCTGCTGGCGGCTTTAAATCATTTATACTCTTCCACTGCGCTAATTCCTCACATCTCCGTATGTTAACAGTGGAGAGGGAGGAGGCAGTGCGTGTGGGCAAGTGTGTATATGGGTGGGGTGGTGGTGGTGGGGGGTGGTGTCAGGGATTAGGCCATCCTGTCTGGACATACGCCTTGTAATCATGCTGGAAGGCCTGGTCGTTGTGTGTCTCTGTCCAGTATGCATCTGTGTGCCCCTACCATGTCATGACCTTAATGGCCATCCAAAAGAAAAACAAAGTTAGAAAATACTCATAACACACACACACACACACACTCAAAATAGTGGTGATCACGTAACATTTAAACGATCGACAAAAGGACAATTTAGGAGAATTTGTGACATGTCAACATATATTGGTCACACTGTCACACACTTTGAATTATTTAAGTGCAAACATTTGTTTTATCAGTGGGAAATATTTGCTCCAAATTGCTAAATAAAAGGTTACTATCTGCTTGGCAAAAGCTTTGAATTTTATGGTCAATAACATGTAAATCCAAATAAAAAAGGCCAGTATTTGTTATTTAAAAACACAAGCAGTAACATAGAGCATCTGCAGCAGTGTCAGCTGTCTGTCCTGAACTCCACATGGTCATATCATAACTTCATCACTCCGACCTCACCCCTCCCCACCCCCCAGTACTGTTCCACCTCTCTTCATTAGCAGGTATAATCCCTGATGGCCCATCTGCCAGACACCAAAGCCACACAACACACACAGAGCAAACAAGACTGGGAGATGCCGGCCATTATGAGGCCCATTTGAATGGACCGCCAATCACTTACAGAGACTGTGTGTTTGCTCAGTCCAAACAATGCCGCCTCTATGGCGCAGCAATTTTCACATAGATAAAGAACAAAAACTAGTTGAGCTGCCAGCAGAATGACACGGATGAGCAGCACACCTGCCTCTGGACAGGATCTAAGTATACGTGCGTGCATGTATGTGTGTATACAGCGGGAAGAGCCATTAACCCTTTCACCTCATCAGAGATCAAAATACTGTAACATGAAATAAATAACTTTCTTCAAAATAATTCTTTATATTATTATTATGTTTTGACAATAGGCAGCAGCGTCACTGTGACCTGTTTTTGTGCAATATCTAAAGGGCTTCACCACATTAATAATACATTCCTTTACTAACTGTTAAGTAAAAAGAAAAAAAAAGGCCTTAGTCAGGTATCAAAATAATAATAATAAGTGTACAAAAATCTTTTGGATCAGCTCAGCTTTTCAGTGTGAGCTGAGAATGAGCACTGCCAGGGTGGTTGACACAAAATGGCTGCCTTGGACTGAAAGAGGCAGTAAGCCAGAGCAGCAGCAGCAGCAGCAGCAGCAGCCTAAACAGAGCAAATCTTTTACTGGTCTCCCTCTCTTTCTTCACGCTTACTGAGGAAAGATTAACAAATCACCATCAAACCACCACTTGATTGCTTCCCCCCTCTAAGACTTCCACAATATCACAATCACAGTAAGACATTTGGGGGTTGCAGTGCAACCCCGAGGCCGCCAAACCAGGATTACACTGAGGAAATGTAATCCTGGTTTGGGGGCTGAAGGGATCAAGGCACTAGAAGACACAATGTAATCAGTAGGAACGTCTACACCCAAAGAGTCAGACCACAAGATAAATCCAAGCAGAGATTTATCCACGTAATCAATAAGGACATATGTTGGGGGCACTTTAATTGACATATGACACACTTACTGGCTGTTGACCACTGATGCACACTGAGGAAAATACACACATTTTAAATGTGCAGAATTGTCGAGCAACATTTTCACACCTTTTTGTGCAGATTTTTCGACCATGGAAATTATAATTCTTCTCTTTGTTGGGAAAAAAAAAGGAAACATCTCTGCATTCTTTTCAGCTTTATCTTATGAATGTGTGACAATTTTGTCTCATATGTTTACACACATGTTTATAATAAATTTATGTTTACAAGTGTAGGAGGGTGCTGAAATCAACAAAGCTGGAAAACTGCATTTGTGTGTGTGTGTGTGTGTTGTTCCCGGTGACTAAATAGCGGCACAAGGTCACATGATCTCCTTTTCTGAGTGTGTGCAGGTTCATAGATTGTCAGACAAACCTGAGACACACACGGAAGAACACACTGTGACTTTAAAACCTGCTCCTCGCTGACACTGAGCACACTGAGGTGACAGCTTTTGAAAAAAAGAAAAAAAAAAGAAAACATCAAGCTGAAGTGAAAAAAGGACAAACTGTCGAACATACAGTGAGCTTAATAGCTGCTGAGTGAGAGAGGAGCTTATCTTCCCACCACAGCTAATATGAGCGTCTCAATTAGATGAAAGGCTCTCTCTCTCTTTCTCTAATTTTTTGTTCTATTTCTCCAGGCAATTTATTTAGGGTGGGCAAGAAAAAAAAAAGGGAAAAAAAAAAGGAGCAGAGCCTGAGCAAACCGTATTGGCCAAACATATGACGAGTCATACCAAGATCCAGCCAATCAGGTGGAGCTGACAGCGTAAACTCAGGCCCTCAGCAACAACATGACTATTTACTGTATGCAAGAGAAAAAATGTCTTTGGGATTCATCACAGCCCGTCCAACAATCCACACACACGTACACATTCAATTCTCATGTATTTTTACCTGCATAAAACAGAGTTGCTCAATTTCATATTTTTTGCACTGTATATATATATATATATATATATATATAAAATCAGTAAGTTTGGAAAAAATGAAATGTAAAAACAAAAGCGCTTCTATTAGCATATTGATAGGAAAAAGCAGTAGAACATAACATGTTAGTTTCCTTTGCTATTTAAAAGTGTTTATTCTGCTTTATAGATTAACTCGGATTATGCAAAACACCTTTCAGGCATTTACATATCTAATTTATTTGTCCCCGCAAGCATTTCTAGAAAAAAAAAAGAAAAGAAAAATGGTTTCTTTATCTCTGACAAAATGTATAGCTTTCTTTTAACAACATGCAGTGTTGCAAATTCTTTTACGCTATTCATTTCTGGCAAATACATTTATCTTCAACGGAATCCAGAATAATTATGACGTCAGCTCTTGAATTTAAATATCAGGAACGTCTTAAACTTTATCTCTATAAACGGAAATAACCACAAATGCTTCTGATTTAATTTTAGGAAGATTTCAAACACTATTCCAATAAAATGAGCATGTCATTTTTATGGTCACAATTAAAAATAGAAAATTAACATTTAAAAAGGCCCAGCGATGAGAATTTATCCTGGCCTTAAAAATGCAGATTTGGTGTTTGTTGTCAAAATATTTCTATAGTCAGTAAAAAAAAAAAATTTAAATCAAATGATTTCCTCTGTAATTGTAATTTCAGTTTTCAGCCAACATAATAACTAAAGTAATGTTGAGTTCATGTCTGAATGTGATGTGATAAATGTTGTGATAATAAATAAAAACAAAATTCATTTGTACAGACAGTTTACTGTCATAAAAAAAGTTATATAACAAAAAATCACCTTGAATAAGCACATGGAGTTTCTTTCTCCGGTCTTCACTAGACTCTAAATTATCCTTCCTCACCATCTGCTCCTCCTCTCTTCTACCAGGAGTCAAGGTTACACATCAGAGCTTGAAAGACACTGCTGCAGGAGTGTAGCAAAACATGACAGGGCACCTGGGCAAAAATTGGCTGAGGAGAGGAGGGAGGTGGAGGTTACAAAATTTCACAATACACTCAGCATGCAACACGCATCACAGAACCCGGGGATGTCACTTCCCTGTGGCTGCCTTGGACGTCCATCTCTGAAGGTGATTTCCCATGGCGGCTCGTCTTAAACATACCTTTCACCGGGTCACCTTTATGCATTCTGCCACCAGCTCCCAACTGAATTAATTCACTTCATTATTCGTAGTTTTGATTAGCTTCATGACGGCGGGGAGGACAATTTGCTGGCATTATCTCCTCAATTACTTGTGGGACAGTTAAGGTTAATATCGCCTGCATTTAAGTCTTTGTTTCGGCATGCTTTTTGTTACCTATAAGTAAACCTATAGTAATCTAAATAAGTTAAAAACAGTTTTCCTCCATTTTCCCTGCAACCACTTCCACGTGATTTTGTACAGACAACAATCTGAGTTATCATAATAATTCATAATTTGCAGCAAATAAAAAAAGCCAATTTTGATGATTAAGGCCTCAATAACTTAAAAAAAACATTTATGGTATAACTTGTATTGAAATTTTTAGGCCTGTTGCGCAAAACAGCTGGGAGTTATTGAAATTGAAGCTGAGAGAGAAAGATGCTATAAACAATCACACGTCAGTCGAAGTGATGTGGTGATGTCCAGTGACATTTAATTTTCTGCCTGTCTCTTATTATAAAAATCATCACGGGGAC